>NW_028126908.1:0-82061 GCF_965231255.1 Vanellus vanellus | reverse complement strand
GCTTTTGCTGCCACAGCAAAGGTGCCAGCAAGGAAATATGATGCTGGTTCTCACTGCCTCCTGGAACCTCTTCAAATGCCTCAGACAATTTGGCCCTCTCTGCTTTCCTGCGGACTCCATCCTCAAAAGCAGCTGTTTTCTCTTTCGGCAGCCTCCGGAGCAAAAAAGACAAACGTCCAGCTTTTGCTGCCACAGCAAAGGTGCCAGCGGGGAAAAGTAATGCTGGTTCTCACTGCCTCCTGGAACCCTTTCAAATGCCACAGACAATTTGGCCCTCTCTGCTTTCCTGCGGACTCCATCCTCAAAAGCACCTGTTTTCGCTTTCGGCAGCCTCCGGAGCAAAAAAGACAAACGTCCAGCTTTTGCTGCCACAGCAAAGGTGCCAGCGGGGAAAGTAATGCTGGTTCTCACTGCCTCCTGGAACCTCTTCAAATGCAACAGACAATTTGGCCCTCTCTGCTTTCCTGCGGACTCCATCCTCAAAAGCACCAGTTTTCGCTTTCGGCGCCCTCCGGAGCAAAAAAGACAAACGTCCAGCTTTTGCTGCCACAGCAAAGGTGCCAGCGGGGAAAAGTGATGCTGGTTCTCACTGCCTCCTGGAACCCTTTCAAATGCCACAGACAATTTGGCCCTCTCTGCTTTCCTGCGGACTCTATCCTCAAAAGTGCCTTTTTTCACTTTCGGCGCCGTCCGGTGGTAAAAAGACAAACGTGCAGCTTTTGCTGCCGCAGCAAAGGTGCCAGCGGGGAAAAGTAATGCTGGTTCTCACTGCCTCCTGGAACTCTTTCAAATGCCACAGACAATTTGGCCCTCTCTGCTTTCCTGCGGACTCCATCCTCAAAAGAACCTGTTTTCGCTTTCGACGCCCTCCGGAGCAAAAAATACAAACGTCCAGCTTTTGCTGCCACAGCAAAGGTGCCAGCAAGGAAATATGATGCTGGTCCTCACTGCCTCCTGGAACCCTTTCAAATGCCACAGACAATTTGGCCCTCTCTGCTTTCCTGCGGACTCCATCCTCAAAAGCACCTGTTTTCGCTTTCGGCAGCCTCCGGAGCAAAAAAGACAAACGTCCAGCTTTTGCTGCCACAACAAAGGTGCCAGCGGGGAAAAGTAATGCTGGTTCTCACTGCCTCCTGGAACCCTTTCAAATGCCCCAGACAATTTGGCCCTCTCTGCTTTCCTGCGGACTCCATCCTCAAAAGCACCTGTTTTCGCTTTCGGCAGCCTCCGGAGCAAAAAAGACAAACGTCCAGCTTTTGCTGCCACAGCAAAGGTGCCAGCGGGGAAAAGTAATGCTGGTTCTCACTGCCTCCTGGAACCCTTTCAAATGCCACAGACAATTTGGCCCTCTCTGCTTTCCTGCGGACTCCATCCTCAAAAGCAACTGTTTTCGCTTTCGGCAGCCTCCGGAGCAAAAAAGACAAACGTCCAGCTTTTGCTGCCACAGCAAAGGTGCCAACGGGGAAAAGTAATGCTGGTTCTCACTGCCTCCTGGAACCCTTTCAAATGCCACAGACAATTTGGCCCTCTCTGCTTTCCTGCGGACTCCATCCTCAAAAGCACCTGTTTTCGCTTTCGGCAGCCTCCGGAGCAAAAAAGACAAACGTCCAGCTTTTGCTGCCACAGCAAAGGTGCCAGCGAAGAAAAGTGATGCTGGTTCTCACTGCCTCCTGGAACTCTTTCAAATGCCACAGACAATTTGGCCCTCTCTGCTTTGCTGCGGACTCCATCCTCAAAAGCACCTATTTTCGCTTTCGGCAGCCTCCGGAGCAAAAAAGACAAACGTCCAGCTTTTGCTGCCACAGCAAAGGTGCCAGCGGGGAAAAGTAATGCTGGTCCTCACTGCCTCCTGGAACCCTTTCAAATGCCACAGACAATTTGGCCCTCTCTGCTTTCCTGCGGACTCTATCCTCAAAAGTGCCTTTTTTCACTTTCGGCGCCGTCCGGTGGTAAAAAGACAAACGTCCAGCTTTTGCTGCCGCAGCAAAGGTGCCAGCGGGGAAAAGTAATGCTGGTTCTCACTGCCTCCTGGAACTCTTTCAAATGCCACAGACAATTTGGCCCTCTCTGCTTTCCTGCGGACTCCATCCTCAAAAGAACCTGTTTTCGCTTTCGACGCCCTCCGGAGCAAAAAATACAAACGTCCAGCTTTTGCTGCCACAGCAAAGGTGCCAGCAAGGAAATATGATGCTGGTCCTCACTGCCTCCTGGAACCCTTTCAAATGCCACAGACAATTTGGCCCTCTCTGCTTTCCTGCGGACTCCATCCTCAAAAGCACCTGTTTTCGCTTTCGGTAGCCTCCGGAGCAAAAAAGACAAACGTCCAGCTTTTGCTGCCACAACAAAGGTGCCAGCGGGGAAAAGTAATGCTGGTTCTCACTGCCTCCTGGAACCCTTTCAAATGCCCCAGACAATTTGGCCCTCTCTGCTTTCCTGCGGACTCCATCCTCAAAAGCACCTGTTTTCGCTTTCGGCAGCCTCCGGAGCAAAAAAGACAAACGTCCAGCTTTTGCTGCCACAGCAAAGGTGCCAGCGGGGAAAAGTAATGCTGGTTCTCACTGCCTCCTGGAACCCTTTCAAATGCCACAGACAATTTGGCCCTCTCTGCTTTGCTGCGGACTCCATCCTCAAAAGCAACTGTTTTCGCTTTCGGCGCCCTCGGGAGCAAAAAAGACAAACGTCCAGCTTTTGCTGCCACAGCAAAGGTGCCAGCGGGGAAAAGTAATGCTGGTTCTCACTGCCTCCTGGAACCCTTTCAAATGCCACAGACAATTTGGCCCTCTCTGCTTTCCTGCGGACTCCATCCTCAAAAGCACCTGTTTTCGCTTTCGGCAGCCTCCGGAGCAAAAAAGACAAACGTCCAGCTTTTGCTGCCACAGCAAAGGTGCCAGCGGGGAAAAGTAATGCTGGTTCTCACTGCCTCCTGGAACCTCTTCAAATGCCACAGACAATTTGGCCCTCTCTGCTTTCCTGCGGACTCCATCCTCAAAAGCACCTGTTTTCGCTTTCGGCAGCCTCCGGAGCAAAAAAGACAAACGTCCAGCTTTTGCTGCCACAGCAAAGGTGCCAGCAAGGAAATATGATGCTGGTTCTCACTGCCTCCTGGAACCTCTTCAAATGCCTCAGACAATTTGGCCCTCTCTGCTTTCCTGCGGACTCCATCCTCAAAAGCACCTGTTTTCGCTTTCGGCAGCCTCCGGAGCAAAAAAGACAAACGTCCAGCTTTTGCTGCCACAGCAAAGGTGCCAGCGGGGAAAAGTAATGCTGGTTCTCACTGCCTCCTGGAACTCTTTCAAATGCCACAGACAATTTGGCCCTCTCTGCTTTCCTGCGGACTCTATCCTCAACAGAACATGTTTTCGCTTTCGACGCCCTCCGGAGCAAAAAAGACAAACGTCCAGCTTTTGCTGCCACAGCAAAGGTGCCAGCAAGGAAATATGATGCTGGTTCTCACTGCCTCCTGGAACCTCTTCAAATGCCTCAGACAATTTGGCCCTCTCTGCTTTCCTGCGGACTCCATCCTCAAAAGCAGCTGTTTTCTCTTTCGGCAGCCTCCGGAGCAAAAAAGACAAACGTCCAGCTTTTGCTGCCACAGCAAAGGTGCCAGCGGGGAAAAGTAATGCTGGTTCTCACTGCCTCCTGGAACCCTTTCAAATGCCACAGACAATTTGGCCCTCTCTGCTTTCCTGCGGACTCCATCCTCAAAAGAACCTATTTTCCCTTTCGGCGCCCTCCGGAGCAAAAAAGACAAACGTCCAGCTTTTGCTGCCACAGCAAAGGTGCCAGCGGGGAAAAGTGATGCTGGTTCTCACTGCCTCCTGGAACCCTTTCAAATGCCACAGACAATTTGGCCCTCTCTGCTTTCCTGCGGACTCTATCCTCAAAAGTGCCTTTTTTCACTTTCGGCGCCGTCCGGTGGTAAAAAGACAAACGTGCAGCTTTTGCTGCCGCAGCAAAGGTGCCAGCGGGGAAAAGTAATGCTGGTTCTCACTGCCTCCTGGAACTCTTTCAAATGCCACAGACAATTTGGCCCTCTCTGCTTTCCTGCGGACTCCATCCTCAAAAGAACCTGTTTTCGCTTTCGACGCCCTCCGGAGCAAAAAATACAAACGTCCAGCTTTTGCTGCCACAGCAAAGGTGCCAGCAAGGAAATATGATGCTGGTCCTCACTGCCTCCTGGAACCCTTTCAAATGCCACAGACAATTTGGCCCTCTCTGCTTTCCTGCGGACTCCATCCTCAAAAGCACCTGTTTTCGCTTTCGGCAGCCTCCGGAGCAAAAAAGACAAACGTCCAGCTTTTGCTGCCACAACAAAGGTGCCAGCGGGGAAAAGTAATGCTGGTTCTCACTGCCTCCTGGAACCCTTTCAAATGCCCCAGACAATTTGGCCCTCTCTGCTTTCCTGCGGACTCCATCCTCAAAAGCACCTGTTTTCGCTTTCGGCAGCCTCCGGAGCAAAAAAGACAAACGTCCAGCTTTTGCTGCCACAGCAAAGGTGCCAGCGGGGAAAAGTAATGCTGGTTCTCACTGCCTCCTGGAACCCTTTCAAATGCCACAGACAATTTGGCCCTCTCTGCTTTCCTGCGGACTCCATCCTCAAAAGCAACTGTTTTCGCTTTCGGCAGCCTCCGGAGCAAAAAAGACAAACGTCCAGCTTTTGCTGCCACAGCAAAGGTGCCAACGGGGAAAAGTAATGCTGGTTCTCACTGCCTCCTGGAACCCTTTCAAATGCCACAGACAATTTGGCCCTCTCTGCTTTCCTGCGGACTCCATCCTCAAAAGCACCTGTTTTCGCTTTCGGCAGCCTCCGGAGCAAAAAAGACAAACGTCCAGCTTTTGCTGCCACAGCAAAGGTGCCAGCGGGGAAAAGTAATGCTGGTTCTCACTGCCTCCTGGAACCTCTTCAAATGCAACAGACAATTTGGCCCTCTCTGCTTTCCTGCGGACTCCATCCTCAAAAGCACCTGTTTTCGCTTTCGGCGCCCTCCGGAGCAAAAAAGACAAACGTCCAGCTTTTGCTGCCACAGCAAAGGTGCCAGCGGGGAAAAGTGATGCTGGTTCTCACTGCCTCCTGGAACCCTTTCAAATGCCACAGACAATTTGGCCCTCTCTGCTTTCCTGCGGACTCTATCCTCAAAAGTGCCTTTTTTCACTTTCGGCGCCGTCCGGTGGTAAAAAGACAAACGTGCAGCTTTTGCTGCCGCAGCAAAGGTGCCAGCGGGGAAAAGTAATGCTGGTTCTCACTGCCTCCTGGAACTCTTTCAAATGCCACAGACAATTTGGCCCTCTCTGCTTTCCTGCGGACTCCATCCTCAAAAGAACCTGTTTTCGCTTTCGACGCCCTCCGGAGCAAAAAAGACAAACGTCCAGCTTTTGCTGCCACAGCAAAGGTGCCAGCAAGGAAATATGATGCTGGTCCTCACTGCCTCCTGGAACCCTTTCAAATGCCACAGACAATTTGGCCCTCTCTGCTTTCCTGCGGACTCCATCCTCAAAAGCACCTGTTTTCGCTTTCGGCAGCCTCCGGAGCAAAAAAGACAAACGTCCAGCTTTTGCTGCCACAACAAAGGTGCCAGCGGGGAAAAGTAATGCTGGTTCTCACTGCCTCCTGGAACCCTTTCAAATGCCCCAGACAATTTGGCCCTCTCTGCTTTCCTGCGGACTCCATCCTCAAAAGCACCTGTTTTCGCTTTCGGCAGCCTCCGGAGCAAAAAAGACAAACGTCCAGCTTTTGCTGCCACAGCAAAGGTGCCAGCGGGGAAAAGTAATGCTGGTTCTCACTGCCTCCTGGAACCCTTTCAAATGCCACAGACAATTTGGCCCTCTCTGCTTTCCTGCGGACTCCATCCTCAAAAGCAACTGTTTTCGCTTTCGGCAGCCTCCGGAGCAAAAAAGACAAACGTCCAGCTTTTGCTGCCACAGCAAAGGTGCCAACGGGGAAAAGTAATGCTGGTTCTCACTGCCTCCTGGAACCCTTTCAAATGCCACAGACAATTTGGCCCTCTCTGCTTTCCTGCGGACTCCATCCTCAAAAGCACCTGTTTTCGCTTTCGGCAGCCTCCGGAGCAAAAAAGACAAACGTCCAGCTTTTGCTGCCACAGCAAAGGTGCCAGCGGGGAAAAGTAATGCTGGTTCTCACTGCCTCCTGGAACCTCTTCAAATGCAACAGACAATTTGGCCCTCTCTGCTTTCCTGCGGACTCCATCCTCAAAAGCACCTGTTTTCGCTTTCGGCGCCCTCCGGAGCAAAAAAGACAAACGTCCAGCTTTTGCTGCCACAGCAAAGGTGCCAGCAGGGAAAAGTAATGCTGGTTCTCACTGCCTCCTGGAACCCTTTCAAATGCCACAGACAATTTGGCCCTCTCTGCTTTCCTGCGGACTCCATCCTCAAAAGCACCTGTTTTCGCTTTCGGCAGCCTCCGGAGCAAAAAAGACAAACGTCCAGCTTTTGCTGCCACAGCAAAGGTGCCAGCGGGGAAAAGTAATGCTGGTTCTCACTGCCTCCTGGAACCCTTTCAAATGCCCCAGACAATTTGGCCCTCTCTGCTTTCCTGCGGACTCCATCCTCAAAAGCACCTGTTTTCGCTTTCGGCAGCCTCCGGAGCAAAAAAGACAAACGTCCAGCTTTTGCTGCCACAGCAAAGGTGCCAGCGGGGAAAAGTAATGCTGGTTCTCACTGCCTCCTGGAACCCTTTCAAATGCCACAGACAATTTGGCCCTCTCTGCTTTCCTGCGGACTCCATCCTCAAAAGCACCTGTTTTCGCTTTCGGCAGCCTCCGGAGCAAAAAAGACAAACGTCCAGCTTTTGCTGCCACAGCAAAGGTGCCAGCGGGGAAAAGTAATGCTGGTTCTCACTGCCTCCTGGAACCTCTTCAAATGCCTCAGACAATTTGGCCCTCTCTGCTTTCCTGCGGACTCCATCCTCAAAAGCACCTGTTTTCGCTTTCGGCAGCCTCCGGAGCAAAAAAGACAAACGTCCAGCTTTTGCTGCCACAGCAAAGGTGCCAGCAAGGAAATATGATGCTGGTTCTCACTGCCTCCTGGAACCTCTTCAAATGCCTCAGACAATTTGGCCCTCTCTGCTTTCCTGCGGACTCCATCCTCAAAAGCACCTGTTTTCGCTTTCGGCAGCCTCCGGAGCAAAAAAGACAAACGTCCAGCTTTTGCTGCCACAGCAAAGGTGCCAGCGGGGAAAAGTAATGCTGGTTCTCACTGCCTCCTGGAACTCTTTCAAATGCCCCAGACAATTTGGCCCTCTCTGCTTTCCTGCGGACTCTATCCTCAACAGAACATGTTTTCGCTTTCGACGCCCTCCGGAGCAAAAAAGACAAACGTCCAGCTTTTGCTGCCACAGCAAAGGTGCCAGCAAGGAAATATGATGCTGGTTCTCACTGCCTCCTGGAACCTCTTCAAATGCCTCAGACAATTTGGCCCTCTCTGCTTTCCTGCGGACTCCATCCTCAAAAGCAGCTGTTTTCTCTTTCGGCAGCCTCCGGAGCAAAAAAGACAAACGTCCAGCTTTTGCTGCCACAGCAAAGGTGCCAGCGGGGAAAAGTAATGCTGGTTCTCACTGCCTCCTGGAACCCTTTCAAATGCCACAGACAATTTGGCCCTCTCTGCTTTCCTGCGGACTCCATCCTCAAAAGCACCTGTTTTCGCTTTCGGCAGCCTCCGGAGCAAAAAAGACAAACGTCCAGCTTTTGCTGCCACAGCAAAGGTGCCAGCGGGGAAAAGTAATGCTGGTTCTCACTGCCTCCTGGAACCTCTTCAAATGCAACAGACAATTTGGCCCTCTCTGCTTTCCTGCGGACTCCATCCTCAAAAGCACCAGTTTTCGCTTTCGGCGCCCTCCGGAGCAAAAAAGACAAACGTCCAGCTTTTGCTGCCACAGCAAAGGTGCCAGCGGGGAAAAGTGATGCTGGTTCTCACTGCCTCCTGGAACCCTTTCAAATGCCACAGACAATTTGGCCCTCTCTGCTTTCCTGCGGACTCTATCCTCAAAAGTGCCTTTTTTCACTTTCGGCGCCGTCCGGTGGTAAAAAGACAAACGTGCAGCTTTTGCTGCCGCAGCAAAGGTGCCAGCGGGGAAAAGTAATGCTGGTTCTCACTGCCTCCTGGAACTCTTTCAAATGCCACAGACAATTTGGCCCTCTCTGCTTTCCTGCGGACTCCATCCTCAAAAGAACCTGTTTTCGCTTTCGACGCCCTCCGGAGCAAAAAATACAAACGTCCAGCTTTTGCTGCCACAGCAAAGGTGCCAGCAAGGAAATATGATGCTGGTCCTCACTGCCTCCTGGAACCCTTTCAAATGCCACAGACAATTTGGCCCTCTCTGCTTTCCTGCGGACTCCATCCTCAAAAGCACCTGTTTTCGCTTTCGGCAGCCTCCGGAGCAAAAAAGACAAACGTCCAGCTTTTGCTGCCACAACAAAGGTGCCAGCGGGGAAAAGTAATGCTGGTTCTCACTGCCTCCTGGAACCCTTTCAAATGCCCCAGACAATTTGGCCCTCTCTGCTTTCCTGCGGACTCCATCCTCAAAAGCACCTGTTTTCGCTTTCGGCAGCCTCCGGAGCAAAAAAGACAAACGTCCAGCTTTTGCTGCCACAGCAAAGGTGCCAGCGGGGAAAAGTAATGCTGGTTCTCACTGCCTCCTGGAACCCTTTCAAATGCCACAGACAATTTGGCCCTCTCTGCTTTCCTGCGGACTCCATCCTCAAAAGCACCTGTTTTCGCTTTCGGCAGCCTCCGGAGCAAAAAAGACAAACGTCCAGCTTTTGCTGCCACAGCAAAGGTGCCAGCGGGGAAAAGTAATGCTGGTTCTCACTGCCTCCTGGAACCTCTTCAAATGCCACAGACAATTTGGCCCTCTCTGCTTTCCTGCGGACTCCATCCTCAAAAGCACCTGTTTTCGCTTTCGGCAGCCTCCGGAGCAAAAAAGACAAACGTCCAGCTTTTGCTGCCACAGCAAAGGTGCCAGCAAGGAAATATGATGCTGGTTCTCACTGCCTCCTGGAACCTCTTCAAATGCCTCAGACAATTTGGCCCTCTCTGCTTTCCTGCGGACTCCATCCTCAAAAGCACCTGTTTTCGCTTTCGGCAGCCTCCGGAGCAAAAAAGACAAACGTCCAGCTTTTGCTGCCACAGCAAAGGTGCCAGCGGGGAAAAGTAATGCTGGTTCTCACTGCCTCCTGGAACTCTTTCAAATGCCACAGACAATTTGGCCCTCTCTGCTTTCCTGCGGACTCTATCCTCAACAGAACATGTTTTCGCTTTCGACGCCCTCCGGAGCAAAAAAGACAAACGTCCAGCTTTTGCTGCCACAGCAAAGGTGCCAGCAAGGAAATATGATGCTGGTTCTCACTGCCTCCTGGAACCTCTTCAAATGCCTCAGACAATTTGGCCCTCTCTGCTTTCCTGCGGACTCCATCCTCAAAAGCAGCTGTTTTCTCTTTCGGCAGCCTCCGGAGCAAAAAAGACAAACGTCCAGCTTTTGCTGCCACAGCAAAGGTGCCAGCGGGGAAAAGTAATGCTGGTTCTCACTGCCTCCTGGAACCCTTTCAAATGCCACAGACAATTTGGCCCTCTCTGCTTTCCTGCGGACTCCATCCTCAAAAGCACCTGTTTTCGCTTTCGGCAGCCTCCGGAGCAAAAAAGACAAACGTCCAGCTTTTGCTGCCACAGCAAAGGTGCCAGCGGGGAAAAGTAATGCTGGTTCTCACTGCCTCCTGGAACCTCTTCAAATGCAACAGACAATTTGGCCCTCTCTGCTTTCCTGCGGACTCCATCCTCAAAAGCACCAGTTTTCGCTTTCGGCGCCCTCCGGAGCAAAAAAGACAAACGTCCAGCTTTTGCTGCCACAGCAAAGGTGCCAGCGGGGAAAAGTAATGCTGGTTCTCACTGCCTCCTGGAACTCCTTCAAATGCCACAGACAATTTGCCCCTCTCTGCTTTCCTGCGGACTCCATCCTCAAAAGCACCTGTTTTCGCTTTCGGCAGCCTCCGGAGCAAAAAAGACAAACGTCCAGCTTTTGCTGCCACAGCAAAGGTGCCAGCGGGGAAAAGTAATGCTGGTTCTCACTGCCTCCTGGAACCCTTTCAAATGCCACAGACAATTTGGCCCTCTCTGCTTTCCTGTGGACTCCATCCTCAAAAGCACCTGTTTTCGCTTTCGGCAGCCTCCGGAGCAAAAAAGACAAACGTCCAGCTTTTGCTGCCACAGCAAAGGTGCCAGCGGGGAAAAGTAATGCTGGTTCTCACTGCCTCCTGGAACCCTTTCAAATGCCTCAGACAATTTGGCCCTCTCTGCTTTCCTGCGGACTCCATCCTCAAAAGCACCTGTTTTCGCTTTCGGCAGCCTCCGGAGCAAAAAAGACAAACGTCCAGCTTTTGCTGCCACAGCAAAGGTGCCAGCGGGGAAAAGTAATGCTGGTTCTCACTGCCTCCTGGAACCCTTTCAAATGCCACAGACAATTTGGCCCTCTCTGCTTTCCTGCGGACTCCATCCTCAAAAGCACCCGTTTTCGCTTTCGGCAGCCTCCGGAGCAAAAAAGACAAACGTCCAGCTTTTGCTGCCACAGCAAAGGTGCCAGCAAGGAAATATGATGCTGGTTCTCACTGCCTCCTGGAACCTCTTCAAATGCCTCAGACAATTTGGCCCTCTCTGCTTTCCTGCGGACTCCATCCTCAAAAGCACCTGTTTTCGCTTTCGGCATCCTCAGGAGCAAAAAAGACAAACGTCCAGCTTTTGCTGCCACAGCAAAGGTGCCAGCGGGGAAAAGTAATGCTGGTTCTCACTGCCTCCTGGAACTCTTTCAAATGCCACAGACAATTTGGCCCTCTCTGCTTTCCTGCGGACTCCATCCTCAACAGAACATGTTTTCGCTTTCGGCAGCCTCCGGAGCAAAAAAGACAAACGTCCAGCTTTTGCTGCCACAGCAAAGGTGCCAGCAGGGAAAAGTAATGCTGGTTCTCACTGCCTCCTGGAACTCCTTCAAATGCCACAGACAATTTGGCCCTCTCTGCTTTCCTGCGGACTCCATCCTCAAAAGCACCTGTTTTCGCTTTCGGCAGCCTCCGGAGCAAAAAAGACAAACGTCCAGCTTTTGCTGCCACAGCAAAGGTGCCAGCGGGGAAAAGTAATGCTGGTTCTCACTGCCTCCTGGAACTCTTTCAAATGCCACAGACAATTTGGCCCTCTCTGCTTTCCTGCGGACTCCATCCTAAACAGAACATGTTTTCGCTTTCGACGCCCTCCGGAGCAAAAAAGACAAACGTCCAGCTTTTGCTGCCACAGCAAAGGTGCCAGCAAGGAAATATGATGCTGGTTCTCACTGCCTCCTGGAACCTCTTCAAATGCCTCAGACAATTTGGCCCTCTCTGCTTTCCTGCGGACTCCATCCTCAAGGGCAGCTGTTTTCTCTTTCGGCAGCCTCCGGAGCAAAAAAGACAAACGTCCAGGTTTTGTTGCCACAGCAAAGGTGCCAGCGGGGAAAAGTAATGCTGGTTCTCACTGCCTCCTGGAACTCCTTCAAATGCCACAGACAATTTGGCCCTCTCTGCTTTCCTGCGGACTCCATCCTCAAAAGCACCTGTTTTCGCTTTCGGCAGCCTCCGGAGCAAAAAAGACAAACGTCCAGCTTTTGCTGCCACAGCAAAGGTGCCAGCGGGGAAAAGTAATGCTGGTTCTCACTGCCTCCTGGAACCCTTTCAAATGCCACAGACAATTTGGCCCTCTCTCCTTTGCTGCGGACTCCATCCTCAAAAGCACCTGTTTTCGCTTTCGGCAGCCTCCGGAGCAAAAAAGACAAACGTCCAGCTTTTGCTGCCACAGCAAAGGTGCCAGCGGGGAAAAGTAATGCTGGTTCTCACTGCCTCCTGGAACCCTTTCAAATGCCACAGACAATTTGGCCCTCTCTGCTTTCCTGCGGACTCCATCATCAAAAGAACCTATTTTTGCTTTCGGCGCCCTCCGGAGCAAAAAAGACAAACGTCACGCTTTTGCTGCCACAGCAAAGGTACCAGCGGGGAAAAGTAATGCTGGTTCTCACTGCCTCCTGGAACCTCTTCAAATGCAACAGACAATTTGGCCCTCTCTGCTTTCCTGCGGACTCCATCCTCAAAAGCACCTGTTTTCGCTTTCGGCAGCCTCCGGAGCAAAAAAGACAAACGTCCAGCTTTTGCTGCCACAGCAAAGGTGCCAGCGGGGAAAAGTAATGCTGGTTCTCACTGCCTCCTGGAACTCTTTCAAATGCCACAGACAATTTGGCCCTCTCTGCTTTCCTGCGGACTCCATCCTAAACAGAACATGTTTTCGCTTTCGACGCCCTCCGGAGCAAAAAAGACAAACGTCCAGCTTTTGCTGCCACAGCAAAGGTGCCAGCAAGGAAATATGATGCTGGTTCTCACTGCCTCCTGGAACCTCTTCAAATGCCTCAGACAATTTGGCCCTCTCTGCTTTCCTGCGGACTCCATCCTCAAGGGCAGCTGTTTTCTCTTTCGGCAGCCTCCGGAGCAAAAAAGACAAACGTCCAGCTTTTGCTGCCACAGCAAAGGTGCCAGCGGGGAAAAGTAATGCTGGTTCTCACTGCCTCCTGGAACCCTTTCAAATGCCACAGACAATTTGGCCCTCTCTGCTTTCCTGCGGACTCCATCCTCAAAAGCACCTGTTTTCGCTTTCGGCAGCCTCCGGAGCAAAAAAGACAAACGTCCAGCTTTTGCTGCCACAGCAAAGGTGCCAGCGGGGAAAAGTAATGCTGGTTCTCACTGCCTCCTGGAACTCCTTCAAATGCCACAGACAATTTGGCCCTCTCTGCTTTCCTGCGGACTCCATCCTCAAAAGCACCTGTTTTCGCTTTCGGCAGCCTCCGGAGCAAAAAAGACAAACGTCCAGCTTTTGCTACAACAGCAAAGTTGCCAGCGGGGAAAAGTAATGCTGGTTCTCACTGCCTCCTGGAACCCTTTCAAATGCCACAGACAATTTGGCCCTCTCTGCTTTGCTGCGGACTCCATCCTCAAAAGCACCTGTTTTCGCTTTCGGCAGCCTCCGGAGCAAAAAAGACAAACGTCCAGCTTTTGCTGCCACAGCAAAGGTGCCAGCGGGGAAAAGTAATGCTGGTTCTCACTGCCTCCTGGAACCCTTTCAAATGCCACAGACAATTTGGCCCTCTCTGCTTTCCTGCGGACTCCATCATCAAAAGAACCTATTTTTGCTTTCGGCGCCCTCCGGAGCAAAAAAGACAAACGTCACGCTTTTGCTGCCACAGCAAAGGTACCAGCGGGGAAAAGTAATGCTGGTTCTCACTGCCTCCTGGAACCTCTTCAAATGCCACAGACAATTTGGCCCTCTCTGCTTTCCTGCGGACTCCATCCTCAAAAGCACCTGTTTTCGCTTTCGGCAGCCTCCGGAGCAAAAAAGACAAACGTCCAGCTTTTGCTGCCACAGCAAAGGTGCCAGCAAGGAAATATGATGCTGGTTCTCACTGCCTCCTGGAACCTCTTCAAATGCCTCAGACAATTTGGCCCTCTCTGCTTTCCTGCGGACTCCATCCTCAAAAGCACCTGTTTTCGCTTTCGGCAGCCTCCGGAGCAAAAAAGACAAACGTCCAGCTTTTGCTGCCACAGCAAAGGTGCCAGCGGGGAAAAGTAATGCTGGTTCTCACTGCCTCCTGGAACTCTTTCAAATGCCACAGACAATTTGGCCCTCTCTGCTTTCCTGCGGACTCCATCCTCAACAGAACATGTTTTCGCTTTCGACGCCCTCCGGAGCAAAAAAGACAAACGTCCAGCTTTTGCTGCCACAGCAAAGGTGCCAGCAGGGAAAAGTAATGCTGGTTCTCACTGCCTCCTGGAACTCCTTCAAAATGCCACAGACAATTTGGCCCTCTCTGCTTTCCTGCGGACTCCATCCTCAAAAGCACCTGTTTTCGCTTTCGGCAGCCTCCGGAGCAAAAAGACAAACGTCCAGCCTTTTGCTGCCACAGCAAAGGTGCCAGCGGGGAAAAGTAATGCTGGTTCTCACTGCCTCCTGGAACCCTTTCAAATGCCACAGACAATTTGGCCCTCTCTGCTTTCCTGCGGACTCCATCCTCAAAAGCACCTGTTTTCGCTTTCGGCAGCCTCCGGAGCAAAAAAGACAAACGTCCAGCTTTTGCTGCCACAGCAAAGGTGCCAGCGGGGAAAAGTAATGCTGGTTCTCACTGCCTCCTGAACCCTTTCAAATGCCACAGACAATTTGGCCCTCTCTGCTTTCCTGCGGACTCCATCCTCAAAAGCACCTGTTTTCGCTTTCGGCGCCCTCCGGAGCAAAAAAGACAAACGTCCAGCTTTTGCTGCCACAGCAAAGGTGCCAGCAGGGAAAAGTAATGCTGGTTCTCACTGCCTCCTGGAACTCCTTCAAATGCCACAGACAATTTGGCCCTCTCTGCTTTCCTGCGGACTCCATCCTCAAAAGCACCTGTTTTCGCTTTCGGCAGCCTCCGGAGCAAAAAAGACAAACGTCCCAGCTTTTGCTGCCACAGCAAAGGTGCCAGCGGGGAAAAGTAATGCTGGTTCTCACTGCCTCCTGGAACCCTTTCAAATGCCACAGACAATTTGGCCCTCTCTGCTTTCCTGCGGACTCCATCCTCAAAAGCACCTGTTTTCGCTTTCGGCAGCCTCCGGAGCAAAAAAGACAAACGTCCAGCTTTTGCTGCCACAGTAAAGGTGCCAGCAAGGAAATATGATGCTGGTTCTCACTGCCTCCTGGAACCTCTTCAAATGCCTCAGACAATTTGGCCCTCTCTGCTTTCCTGCCGACTCCATCCTCAAAAGCACCTGTTTTCGCTTTCGGCAGCCTCCGGAGCAAAAAAGACAAACGTCCAGCTTTTGCTGCCACAGCAAAGGTGCCAGCGGGGAAAAGTAATGCTGGTTCTCACTGCCTCCTGGAACTCTTTCAAATGCCACAGACAATTTGGCCCTCTCTGCTTTCCTGCGGACTCCATCCTCAACAGAACATGTTTTCGCTTTCGACGCCCTCCGGAGCAAAAAAGACAAACGTCCAGCTTTTGCTGCCACAGCAAAGGTGCCAGCAAGGAAATATGATGCTGGTTCTCACTGCCTCCTGGAACCTCTTCAAATGCCTCAGACAATTTGGCCCTCTCTGCTTTCCTGCGGACTCCATCCTCAAAAGCAGCTGTTTTCTCTTTCGGCAGCCTCCGGAGCAAAAAAGACAAACGTCCAGCTTTTGCTGCCACAGCAAAGGTGCCAGCGGGGAAAGTAATGCTGGTTCTCACTGCCTCCTGGAACCCTTTCAAATGCCACAGACAATTTGGCCCTCTCTGCTTTCCTGCGGACTCCATCCTCAAAAGCACCTGTTTTCGCTTTCGGCAGCCTCCGGAGCAAAAAAGACAAACGTCCAGCTTTTGCTGCCACAGCAAAGGTGCCAGCGGGGAAAAGTAATGCTGGTTCTCACTGCCTCCTGGAACTCCTTCAAATGCCACAGACAATTTGGCCCTCTCTGCTTTCCTGCGGACTCCATCCTCAAAAGCACCTGTTTCGCTTTCGGCAGCCTCCGGAGCAAAAAAGACAAACGTCCAGCTTTTGCTGCCACAGCAAAGGTGCCAGCGGGGAAAAGTAATGCTGGTTCTCACTGCCTCCTGGAACCCTTTCAAATGCCCCAGACAATTTGGCCCTCTCTGCTTTCCTGCGGACTCCATCCTCAAAAGCACCTGTTTTCGCTTTCGGCAGCCTCCGGAGCAAAAAAGACAAACGTCCAGCTTTTGCTGCCACAGCAAAGGTGCCAGCGGGGAAAAGTAATGCTGGTTCTCACTGCCTCCTGGAACCCTTTCAAATGCCACAGACAATTTGGCCCTCTCTGCTTTCCTGCGGACTCCATCCTCAAAAGCACCTGTTTTCGCTTTCGGCAGCCTCCGGAGCAAAAAAGACAAACGTCCAGCTTTTGCTGCCACAGCAAAGGTGCCAGCGGGGAAAAGTAATGCTGGTTCTCACTGCCTCCTGGAACTCCTTCAAATGCCACAGACAATTTGGCCCTCTCTGCTTTCCTGCGGACTCCATCCTCAAAAGCACCTGTTTTCGCTTTCGGCAGCCTCCGGAGCAAAAAAGACAAACGTCCAGCTTTTGCTGCCACAGCAAAGGTGCCAGCAAGGAAATATGATGCTGGTTCTCACTGCCTTCTGGAACCTCTTCAAATGCCACAGACAATTTGGCCCTCTCTGCTTTCCTGCGGACTCCATCCTCAAAAGCAGCTGTTTTCGCTTTCGGCAGCCTCCGGAGCAAAAAAGACAAACGTCCAGCTTTTGCTGCCACAGCAAAGGTGCCAGCGGGGAAAAGTAATGCTGGTTCTCACTGCCTCCTGGAACCCTTTCAAATGCCACAGACAATTTGGCCCTCTCTGCTTTCCTGCGGACTCCATCCTCAAAAGCACCTGTTTTCGCTTTCGGCAGCCTCCGGAGCAAAAAAGACAAACGTCCAGCTTTTGCTGCCACAGTAAAGGTGCCAGCAAGGAAATATGATGCTGGTTCTCACTGCCTCCTGGAACCTCTTCAAATGCCTCAGACAATTTGGCCCTCTCTGCTTTCCTGCCGACTCCATCCTCAAAAGCACCTGTTTTCGCTTTCGGCAGCCTCCGGAGCAAAAAAGACAAACGTCCAGCTTTTGCTGCCACAGCAAAGGTGCCAGCGGGGAAAAGTAATGCTGGTTCTCACTGCCTCCTGGAACTCTTTCAAATGCCACAGACAATTTGGCCCTCTCTGCTTTCCTGCGGACTCCATCCTCAACAGAACATGTTTTCGCTTTCGACGCCCTCCGGAGCAAAAAAGACAAACGTCCCAGCTTTTGCTGCCACAGCAAAGGTGCCAGCAAGGAAATATGATGCTGGTTCTCACTGCCTCCTGGAACCTCTTCAAATGCCTCAGACAATTTGGCCCTCTCTGCTTTCCTGCGGACTCCATCCTCAAAAGCAGCTGTTTTCTCTTTCGGCAGCCTCCGGAGCAAAAAAGACAAACGTCCAGCTTTTGCTGCCACAGCAAAGGTGCCAGCGGGGAAAAGTAATGCTGGTTCTCACTGCCTCCTGGAACCCTTTCAAATGCCACAGACAATTTGGCCCTCTCTGCTTTCCTGCGGACTCCATCCTCAAAAGCACCTGTTTTCGCTTTCGGCAGCCTCCGGAGCAAAAAAGACAAACGTCCAGCTTTTGCTGCCACAGCAAAGGTGCCAGCGGGGAAAAGTAATGCTGGTTCTCACTGCCTCCTGGAACTCCTTCAAATGCCACAGACAATTTGGCCCTCTCTGCTTTCCTGCGGACTCCATCCTCAAAAGCACCTGTTTTCGCTTTCGGCAGCCTCCGGAGCAAAAAAGACAAACGAGGTTTTTGCTGCCACAGCAAAGGTGCCAGCGGGGAAAAGTAATGCTGGTTCTCACTGCCTCCTGGAACCCTTTCAAATGCCCCAGACAATTTGGCCCTCTCTGCTTTCCTGCGGACTCCATCCTCAAAAGCACCTGTTTTCGCTTTCGGCAGCCTCCGGAGCAAAAAAGACAAACGTCCAGCTTTTGCTGCCACAGCAAAGGTGCCAGCGGGGAAAAGTAATGCTGGTTCTCACTGCCTCCTGGAACCCTTTCAAATGCCACAGACAATTTGGCCCTCTCTGCTTTCCTGCGGACTCCATCCTCAAAAGCACCTGTTTTCGCTTTCGGCAGCCTCCGGAGCAAAAAAGACAAACGTCCAGCTTTTGCTGCCACAGCAAAGGTGCCAGCGGGGAAAAGTAATGCTGGTTCTCACTGCCTCCTGGAACTCCTTCAAATGCCACAGACAATTTGGCCCTCTCTGCTTTCCTGCGGACTCCATCCTCAAAAGCACCTGTTTTCGCTTTCGGCAGCCTCCGGAGCAAAAAAGACAAACGTCCAGCTTTTGCTGCCACAGCAAAGGTGCCAGCAAGGAAATATGAATGGTGGTTCTCACTGCCTCCTGGAACCTCTTCAAATGCCACAGACAATTTGGCCCTCTCTGCTTTCCTGCGGACTCCATCCTCAAAAGCAGCTGTTTTCTCTTTCGGCAGCCTCCGGAGCAAAAAAGACAAACGTCCAGCTTTTGCTGCCACAGCAAAGGTGCCAGCGGGGAAAAGTAATGCTGGTTCTCACTGCCTCCTGGAACCTCTTCAAATGCCACAGACAATTTGGCCCTCTCTGCTTTCCTGCGGACTCCATCCTCAAAAGCACCTGTTTTCGCTTTCGGCAGCCTCCGGAGCAAAAAAGACAAACGTCCAGCTTTTGCTGCCACAGCAAAGGTGCCAGCGGGGAAAAGTAATGCTGGTTCTCACTGCCTCCTGGAACTCCTTCAAATGCCACAGACAATTTGGCCCTCTCTGCTTTCCTGCGGACTCCATCCTCAAAAGCACCTGTTTTCGCTTTCGGCAGCCTCCGGAGCAAAAAAGACAAACGTCCAGGTTTTGCTGCCACAGCAAAGGTGCCAGCGGGGAAAAGTAATGCTGGTTCTCACTGCCTCCTGGAACCCTTTCAAATGCCACAGACAATTTGGCCCTCTCTGCTTTCCTGCGGACTCCATCCTCAAAAGCACCTGTTTTCGCTTTCGGCAGCCTCCGGAGCAAAAAAGACAAACGTCCAGCTTTTGCTGCCACAGCAAAGGTGCCAGCGGGGAAAAGTAATGCTGGTTCTCACTGCCTCCTGGAACCCTTTCAAATGCCACAGACAATTTGGCCCTCTCTGCTTTCCTGCGGACTCCATCCTCAAAAGCACCTGTTTTCGCTTTCGGCAGCCTCCGGAGCAAAAAAGACAAACGTCCAGCTTTTGCTGCCACAGCAAAGGTGCCAGCGGGGAAAAGTAATGCTGGTTCTCACTGCCTCCTGGAACTCCTTCAAATGCCACAGACAATTTGGCCCTCTCTGCTTTCCTGCGGACTCCATCCTCAAAAGCACCTGTTTTCGCTTTCGGCAGCCTCCGGAGCAAAAAAGACAAACGTCCAGCTTTTGCTGCCACAGCAAAGGTGCCAGCAAGGAAATATGATGCTGGTTCTCACTGCCTTCTGGAACCTCTTCAAATGCCACAGACAATTTGGCCCTCTCTGCTTTCCTGCGGACTCCATCCTCAAAAGCAGCTGTTTTCTCTTTCGGCAGCCTCCGGAGCAAAAAAGACAAACGTCCAGCTTTTGCTGCCACAGCAAAGGTGCCAGCGGGGAAAAGTAATGCTGGTTCTCACTGCCTCCTGGAACCTCTTCAAATGCAACAGACAATTTGGCCCTCTCTGCTTTCCTGCGGACTCCATCCTCAAAAGCACCTGTTTTCGCTTTCGGCAGCCTCCGGAGCAAAAAAGACAAACGTCCAGCTTTTGCTGCCGCAGCAAAGGTGCCAGCAGGGAAAAGTAATGCTGGTTCTCACTGCCTCCTGGAACTCCTTCAAATGCCACAGACAATTTGGCCCTCTCTGCTTTCCTGCGGACTCCATCCTCAAAAGCACCTGTTTTCGCTTTCGGCAGCCTCCGGAGCAAAAAAGACAAACGTCCAGCTTTTGCTGCCACAGCAAAGGTGCCAGCGGGGAAAAGTAATGCTGGTTCTCACTGCCTCCTGGAACCCTTTCAAATGCCACAGACAATTTGGCCCTCTCTGCTTTCCTGCGGACTCCATCCTCAAAAGCACCTGTTTTCGCTTTCGGCGCCCTCCGGAGCAAAAAAGACAAACGTCCAGCTTTTGCTGCCACAGCAAAGGTGCCAGCAGGGAAAAGTAATGCTGGTTCTCACTGCCTCCTGGAACCTCTTCAAATGCAACAGACAATTTGGCCCTCTCTGCTTTCCTGCGGACTCCATCCTCAAAAGCACCTGTTTTCGCTTTCGGCGCCCTCCGGAGCAAAAAAGACAAACGTCCAGCTTTTGCTGCCACAGCAAAGGTGCCAGCGGGGAAAAGTAATGCTGGTTCTCACTGCCTCCTGGAACTCCTTCAAATGCCACAGACAATTTGGCCCTCTCTGCTTTCCTGCGGACTCCATCCTCAAAAGCACCTGTTTTCGCTTTCGGCAGCCTCCGGAGCAAAAAAGACAAACGTCCAGCTTTTGCTGCCACAGCAAAGGTGCCAGCGGGGAAAAGTAATGCTGGTTCTCACTGCCTCCTGGAACCCTTTCAAATGCCACAGACAATTTGGCCCTCTCTGCTTTCCTGCGGACTCCATCCTCAAAAGCACCTGTTTTCGCTTTCGGCAGCCTCCGGAGCAAAAAAGACAAACGTCCAGCTTTTGCTGCCACAGCAAAGGTGCCAGCGGGGAAAAGTAATGCTGGTTCTCACTGCCTCCTGGAACTCCTTCAAATGCCCCAGACAATTTGGCTCTCTCTGCTTTCCTGCGGACTCCATCCTCAAAAGAACCTGTTTTCGCTTTCGACGCCCTCCGGAGCAAAAAAGACAAACGTCCAGCTTTTGCTGCCACAGCAAAGGTGCCAGCAAGGAAATATGATGCTGGTCCTCACTGCCTCCTGGAACCCTTTCAAATGCCACAGACAATTTGGCCCTCTCTGCTTTCCTGCGGACTCCATCCTCAAAAGCACCTGTTTTCGCTTTCGGCAGCCTCCGGAGCAAAAAAGACAAACGTCCAGCTTTTGCTGCCACAGCAAAGGTGCCAGCGGGGAAAAGTAATGCTGGTTCTCACTGCCTCCTGGAACCCTTTCAAATGCCACAGACAATTTGGCCCTCTCTGCTTTCCTGCGGACTCCATCCTCAAAAGCACCTGTTTTCGCTTTCGGCAGCCTCCGGAGCAAAAAAGACAAACGTCCAGCTTTTGCTGCCACAGCAAAGGTGCCAGCGGGGAAAAGTAATGCTGGTTCTCACTGCCTCCTGGAACCCTTTCAAATGCCACAGACAATTTGGCCCTCTCTGCTTTCCTGCGGACTCCATCCTCAAAAGCACCTGTTTTCGCTTTCGGCGCCCTCCGGAGCAAAAAAGACAAACGTCCAGCTTTTGCTGCCACAGCAAAGGTGCCAGCAGGGAAAAGTAATGCTGGTTCTCACTGCCTCCTGGAACTCCTTCAAATGCCACAGACAATTTGGCCCTCTCTGCTTTCCTGCGGACTCCATCCTCAAAAGCACCTGTTTTCGCTTTCGGCAGCCTCCGGAGCAAAAAAGACAAACGTCCAGCTTTTGCTGCCACAGCAAAGGTGCCAGCGGGGAAAAGTAATGCTGGTTCTCACTGCCTCCTGGAACCCTTTCAAATGCCACAGACAATTTGGCCCTCTCTGCTTTCCTGCGGACTCCATCCTCAAAAGCACCTGTTTTCGCTTTCGGCAGCCTCCGGAGCAAAAAAGACAAACGTCCAGCTTTTGCTGCCACAGTAAAGGTGCCAGCAAGGAAATATGATGCTGGTTCTCACTGCCTCCTGGAACCTCTTCAAATGCCTCAGACAATTTGGCCCTCTCTGCTTTCCTGCCGACTCCATCCTCAAAAGCACCTGTTTTCGCTTTCGGCAGCCTCCGGAGCAAAAAAGACAAACGTCCAGCTTTTGCTGCCACAGCAAAGGTGCCAGCGGGGAAAAGTAATGCTGGTTCTCACTGCCTCCTGGAACTCTTTCAAATGCCACAGACAATTTGGCCCTCTCTGCTTTCCTGCGGACTCCATCCTCAACAGAACATGTTTTCGCTTTCGACGCCCTCCGGAGCAAAAAAGACAAACGTCCAGCTTTTGCTGCCACAGCAAAGGTGCCAGCAAGGAAATATGATGCTGGTTCTCACTGCCTCCTGGAACCTCTTCAAATGCCTCAGACAATTTGGCCCTCTCTGCTTTCCTGCGGACTCCATCCTCAAAAGCACCTGTTTTCTCTTTCGGCAGCCTCCGGAGCAAAAAAGACAAACGTCCAGCTTTTGCTGCCACAGCAAAGGTGCCAGCGGGGAAAAGTAATGCTGGTTCTCACTGCCTCCTGGAACCCTTTCAAATGCCACAGACAATTTGGCCCTCTCTGCTTTCCTGCGGACTCCATCCTCAAAAGCACCTGTTTTCGCTTTCGGCAGCCTCCGGAGCAAAAAAGACAAACGTCCAGCTTTTGCTGCCACAGCAAAGGTGCCAGCGGGGAAAAGTAATGCTGGTTCTCACTGCCTCCTGGAACTCCTTCAAATGCCACAGACAATTTGGCCCTCTCTGCTTTCCTGCGGACTCCATCCTCAAAAGCACCTGTTTTCGCTTTCGGCAGCCTCCGGAGCAAAAAAGACAAACGTCCAGCTTTTGCTGCCACAGCAAAGGTGCCAGCGGGGAAAAGTAATGCTGGTTCTCACTGCCTCCTGGAACCCTTTCAAATGCCACAGACAATTTGGCCCTCTCTGCTTTCCTGCGGACTCCATCCTCAAAAGCACCTGTTTTCGCTTTCGGCAGCCTCCGGAGCAAAAAAGACAAACGTCCAGCTTTTGCTGCCACAGCAAAGGTGCCAGCGGGGAAAAGTAATGCTGGTTCTCACTGCCTCCTGGAACCCTTTCAAATGCCACAGACAATTTGGCCCTCTCTGCTTTCCTGCGGACTCCATCCTCAAAAGCACCTGTTTTCGCTTTCGGCAGCCTCCGGAGCAAAAAAGACAAACGTCCAGCTTTTGCTGCCACAGCAAAGGTGCCAGCGGGGAAAAGTAATGCTGGTTCTCACTGCCTCCTGGAACTCCTTCAAATGCCACAGACAATTTGGCCCTCTCTGCTTTCCTGCGGACTCCATCCTCAAAAGCACCTGTTTTCGCTTTCGGCAGCCTCCGGAGCAAAAAAGACAAACGTCCAGCTTTTGCTGCCACAGCAAAGGTGCCAGCAAGGAAATATGATGCTGGTTCTCACTGCCTTCTGGAACCTCTTCAAATGCCACAGACAATTTGGCCCTCTCTGCTTTCCTGCGGACTCCATCCTCAAAAGCAGCTGTTTTCTCTTTCGGCAGCCTCCGGAGCAAAAAAGACAAACGTCCAGCTTTTGCTGCCACAGCAAAGGTGCCAGCGGGGAAAAGTAATGCTGGTTCTCACTGCCTCCTGGAACCTCTTCAAATGCAACAGACAATTTGGCCCTCTCTGCTTTCCTGCGGACTCCATCCTCAAAAGCACCTGTTTTCGCTTTCGGCAGCCTCCGGAGCAAAAAAGACAAACGTCCAGCTTTTGCTGCCACAGCAAAGGTGCCAGCAGGGAAAAGTAATGCTGGTTCTCACTGCCTCCTGGAACTCCTTCAAATGCCACAGACAATTTGGCCCTCTCTGCTTTCCTGCGGACTCCATCCTCAAAAGCACCTGTTTTCGCTTTCGGCAGCCTCCGGAGCAAAAAAGACAAACGTCCAGCTTTTGCTGCCACAGCAAAGGTGCCAGCGGGGAAAAGTAATGCTGGTTCTCACTGCCTCCTGGAACCCTTTCAAATGCCACAGACAATTTGGCCCTCTCTGCTTTCCTGCGGACTCCATCCTCAAAAGCACCTGTTTTCGCTTTCGGCGCCCTCCGGAGCAAAAAAGACAAACGTCCAGCTTTTGCTGCCACAGCAAAGGTGCCAGCAGGGAAAAGTAATGCTGGTTCTCACTGCCTCCTGGAACCTCTTCAAATGCAACAGACAATTTGGCCCTCTCTGCTTTCCTGCGGACTCCATCCTCAAAAGCACCTGTTTTCGCTTTCGGCAGCCTCCGGAGCAAAAAAGACAAACGTCCAGCTTTTGCTGCCACAGCAAAGGTGCCAGCGGGGAAAAGTAATGCTGGTTCTCACTGCCTCCTGGAACTCCTTCAAATGCCACAGACAATTTGGCCCTCTCTGCTTTCCTGCGGACTCCATCCTCAAAAGCACCTGTTTTCGCTTTCGGCAGCCTCCGGAGCAAAAAAGACAAACGTCCAGCTTTTGCTGCCACAGCAAAGGTGCCAGCGGGGAAAAGTAATGCTGGTTCTCACTGCCTCCTGGAACCCTTTCAAATGCCACAGACAATTTGGCCCTCTCTGCTTTCCTGCGGACTCCATCCTCAAAAGCACCTGTTTTCGCTTTCGGCAGCCTCCGGAGCAAAAAAGACAAACGTCCAGCTTTTGCTGCCACAGCAAAGGTGCCAGCGGGGAAAAGTAATGCTGGTTCTCACTGCCTCCTGGAACTCCTTCAAATGCCCCAGACAATTTGGCTCTCTCTGCTTTCCTGCGGACTCCATCCTCAAAAGAACCTGTTTTCGCTTTCGACGCCCTCCGGAGCAAAAAAGACAAACGTCCAGCTTTTGCTGCCACAGCAAAGGTGCCAGCAAGGAAATATGATGCTGGTCCTCACTGCCTCCTGGAACCCTTTCAAATGCCACAGACAATTTGGCCCTCTCTGCTTTCCTGCGGACTCCATCCTCAAAAGCACCTGTTTTCGCTTTCGGTAGCCTCCGGAGCAAAAAAGACAAACGTCCAGCTTTTGCTGCCACAACAAAGGTGCCAGCGGGGAAAAGTAATGCTGGTTCTCACTGCCTCCTGGAACCCTTTCAAATGCCCCAGACAATTTGGCCCTCTCTGCTTTCCTGCGGACTCCATCCTCAAAAGCACCTGTTTTCGCTTTCGGCAGCCTCCGGAGCAAAAAAGACAAACGTCCAGCTTTTGCTGCCACAGCAAAGGTGCCAGCAAGGAAATATGATGCTGGTTCTCACTGCCTTCTGGAACCTCTTCAAATGCCACAGACAATTTGGCCCTCTCTGCTTTCCTGCGGACTCCATCCTCAAAAGCAGCTGTTTTCTCTTTCGGCAGCCTCCGGAGCAAAAAAGACAAACGTCCAGCTTTTGCTGCCACAGCAAAGGTGCCAGCGGGGAAAAGTAATGCTGGTTCTCACTGCCTCCTGGAACCTCTTCAAATGCAACAGACAATTTGGCCCTCTCTGCTTTCCTGCGGACTCCATCCTCAAAAGCACCTGTTTTCGCTTTCGGCAGCCTCCGGAGCAAAAAAGACAAACGTCCAGCTTTTGCTGCCACAGCAAAGGTGCCAGCAGGGAAAAGTAATGCTGGTTCTCACTGCCTCCTGGAACTCCTTCAAATGCCACAGACAATTTGGCCCTCTCTGCTTTCCTGCGGACTCCATCCTCAAAAGCACCTGTTTTCGCTTTCGGCAGCCTCCGGAGCAAAAAAGACAAACGTCCAGCTTTTGCTGCCACAGCAAAGGTGCCAGCGGGGAAAAGTAATGCTGGTTCTCACTGCCTCCTGGAACCCTTTCAAATGCCACAGACAATTTGGCCCTCTCTGCTTTCCTGCGGACTCCATCCTCAAAAGCACCTGTTTTCGCTTTCGGCGCCCTCCGGAGCAAAAAAGACAAACGTCCAGCTTTTGCTGCCACAGCAAAGGTGCCAGCAGGGAAAAGTAATGCTGGTTCTCACTGCCTCCTGGAACCTCTTCAAATGCAACAGACAATTTGGCCCTCTCTGCTTTCCTGCGGACTCCATCCTCAAAAGCACCTGTTTTCGCTTTCGGCAGCCTCCGGAGCAAAAAAGACAAACGTCCAGCTTTTGCTGCCACAGCAAAGGTGCCAGCGGGGAAAAGTAATGCTGGTTCTCACTGCCTCCTGGAACTCCTTCAAATGCCACAGACAATTTGGCCCTCTCTGCTTTCCTGCGGACTCCATCCTCAAAAGCACCTGTTTTCGCTTTCGGCAGCCTCCGGAGCAAAAAAGACAAACGTCCAGCTTTTGCTGCCACAGCAAAGGTGCCAGCGGGGAAAAGTAATGCTGGTTCTCACTGCCTCCTGGAACCCTTTCAAATGCCACAGACAATTTGGCCCTCTCTGCTTTCCTGCGGACTCCATCCTCAAAAGCACCTGTTTTCGCTTTCGGCAGCCTCCGGAGCAAAAAAGACAAACGTCCAGCTTTTGCTGCCACAGCAAAGGTGCCAGCGGGGAAAAGTAATGCTGGTTCTCACTGCCTCCTGGAACTCCTTCAAATGCCCCAGACAATTTGGCTCTCTCTGCTTTCCTGCGGACTCCATCCTCAAAAGAACCTGTTTTCGCTTTCGACGCCCTCCGGAGCAAAAAAGACAAACGTCCAGCTTTTGCTGCCACAGCAAAGGTGCCAGCAAGGAAATATGATGCTGGTCCTCACTGCCTCCTGGAACCCTTTCAAATGCCACAGACAATTTGGCCCTCTCTGCTTTCCTGCGGACTCCATCCTCAAAAGCACCTGTTTTCGCTTTCGGTAGCCTCCGGAGCAAAAAAGACAAACGTCCAGCTTTTGCTGCCACAACAAAGGTGCCAGCGGGGAAAAGTAATGCTGGTTCTCACTGCCTCCTGGAACCCTTTCAAATGCCCCAGACAATTTGGCCCTCTCTGCTTTCCTGCGGACTCCATCCTCAAAAGCACCTGTTTTCGCTTTCGGCAGCCTCCGGAGCAAAAAAGACAAACGTCCAGCTTTTGCTGCCACAGCAAAGGTGCCAGCGGGGAAAAGTAATGCTGGTTCTCACTGCCTCCTGGAACTCCTTCAAATGCCTCAGAGAATTTGGCCCTCTCTGCTTTCCTGTGGACTCCATCCTCTAAAGCACCGGTTTTCGCTTTCGGCAGCCTCCGGAGCAAAAAAGACAAACGTCCAGCTTTTGCTGCCACAGCAAAGGTGCCAGCGGGGAAAAGTAATGCTGGTTCTCACTGCCTCCTGGAACCCTTTCAAATGCCACAGACAATTTGGCCCTCTCTGCTTTCCTGCGGACTCCATCCTCAAAAGCACCTGTTTTCGCTTTCGGCAGCCTCCGGAGCAAAAAAGACAAACGTCCAGCTTTTGCTGCCACAGCAAAGGTGCCAGCGGGGAAAAGTAATGCTGGTTCTCACTGCCTCCTGGAACTCCTTCAAATGCCACAGACAATTTGGCCCTCTCTGCTTTCCTGCGGACTCCATCCTCAAAAGCACCTGTTTTCGCTTTCGGCAGCCTCCGGAGCAAAAAAGACAAACGTCCAGCTTTTGCTGCCACAGCAAAGGTGCCAGCGGGGAAAAGTAATGCTGGTTCTCACTGCCTCCTGGAACCCTTTCAAATGCCACAGACAATTTGGCCCTCTCTGCTTTCCTGCGGACTCCATCCTCAAAAGCACCTGTTTTCGCTTTCGGCAGCCTCCGGAGCAAAAAAGACAAACGTCCAGCTTTTGCTGCCACAGCAAAGGTGCCAGCGGGGAAAAGTAATGCTGGTTCTCACTGCCTCCTGGAACTCCTTCAAATGCCACAGAGAATTTGGCCCTCTCTGCTTTCCTGCGGACTCCATCCTCAAAAGCACCTGTTTTCACTTTCGGCAGCCTCCGGAGCAAAAAAGACAAACGTCCAGCTTTTGCTGCCACAGCAAAGGTGCCAGCAAGGAAATATGATGCTGGTTCTCACTGCCTCCTGGAACCTCTTCAAATGCCACAGACAATTTGGCCCTCTCTGCTTTCCTGCGGACTCCATCCTCAAAAGCAGCTGTTTTCTCTTTCGGCAGCCTCCGGAGCAAAAAAGACAAACGTCCAGCTTTTGCTGCCACAGCAAAGGTGCCAGCGGGGAAAAGTAATGCTGGTTCTCACTGCCTCCTGGAACCTCTTCAAATGCAACAGACAATTTGGCCCTCTCTGCTTTCCTGCGGACTCCATCCTCAAAAGCACCTGTTTTCGCTTTCGGCAGCCTCCTGAGCAAAAAAGACAAACGTCCAGCTTTTGCTGCACAGCAAAGGTGCCAGCAGGGAAAAGTAATGCTGGTTCTCACTGCCTCCTGGAACTCCTTCAAATGCCACAGACAATTTGGCCCTCTCTGCTTTCCTGCGGACTCCATCCTCAAAAGCACCTGTTTTCGCTTTCGGCAGCCTCCGGAGCAAAAAAGACAAACGTCCAGCTTTTGCTGCCACAGCAAAGGTGCCAGCGGGGAAAAGTAATGCTGGTTCTCACTGCCTCCTGGAACCCTTTCAAATGCCACAGACAATTTGGCCCTCTCTGCTTTCCTGCGGACTCCATCCTCAAAAGCACCTGTTTTCGCTTTCGGCGCCCTCCGGAGCAAAAAAGACAAACGTCCAGCTTTTGCTGCCACAGCAAAGGTGCCAGCAGGGAAAAGTAATGCTGGTTCTCACTGCCTCCTGGAACCTCTTCAAATGCAACAGACAATTTGGCCCTCTCTGCTTTCCTGCGGACTCCATCCTCAAAAGCACCTGTTTTCGCTTTCGGCGCCCTCCGGAGCAAAAAAGACAAACGTCCAGCTTTTGCTGCCACAGCAAAGGTGCCAGCAGGGAAAAGTAATGCTGGTTCTCACTGCCTCCTGGAACTCCTTCAAATGCCACAGACAATTTGGCCCTCTCTGCTTTCCTGCGGACTCCATCCTCAAAAGCACCTGTTTTCGCTTTCGGCAGCCTCCGGAGCAAAAAAGACAAACGTCCAGCTTTTGCTGCCACAGCAAAGGTGCCAGCGGGGAAAAGTAATGCTGGTTCTCACTGCCTCCTGGAACCCTTTTAAATGCCACAGACAATTTGGCCCTCTCTGCTTTCCTGCGGACTCCATCCTCAAAAGCACCTGTTTTCGCTTTCGGCAGCCTCCGGAGCAAAAAAGACAAACGTCCAGCTTTTGCTGCCACAGCAAAGGTGCCAGCGGGGAAAAGTAATGCTGGTTCTCACTGCCTCCTGGAACCCTTTCAAATGCCACAGACAATTTGGCCCTCTCTGCTTTCCTGCGGACTCCATCCTCAAAAGCACCTGTTTTCGCTTTCGGCAGCCTCCGGAGCAAAAAAGACAAACGTCCAGCTTTTGCTGCCACAGCAAAGGTGCCAGCGGGGAAAAGTAATGCTGGTTCTCACTGCCTCCTGGAACCCTTTCAAATGCCACAGACAATTTGGCCCTCTCTGCTTTCCTGCGGACTCCATCCTCAAAAGCACCTGTTTTCGCTTTCGGCAGCCTCCGGAGCAAAAAAGACAAACGTCCAGCTTTTGCTGCCACAGCAAAGGTGCCAGCGGGGAAAAGTAATGCTGGTTCTCACTGCCTCCTGGAACCCTTTCAAATGCCACAGACAATTTGGCCCTCTCTGCTTTCCTGCGGACTCCATCCTCAAAAGCACCTGTTTTCGCTTTCGGCAGCCTCCGGAGCAAAAAAGACAAACGTCCAGCTTTTGCTGCCACAGCAAAGGTGCCAGCGGGGAAAAGTAATGCTGGTTCTCACTGCCTCCTGGAACCCTTTCAAATGCCACAGACAATTTGGCCCTCTCTGCTTTCCTGCGGACTCCATCCTCAAAAGCACCTGTTTTCGCTTTCGGCAGCCTCCGGAGCAAAAAAGACAAACGTCCAGCTTTTGCTGCCACAGCAAAGGTGCCAGCGGGGAAAAGTGATGCTGGTTCTCACTGCCTCCTGGAACCCTTTCAAATGCCACAGACAATTTGGCCCTCTCTGCTTTCCTGCGGACTCCATCCTCAAAAGCACCTGTTTTCGCTTTCGGCAGCCTCCGGAGCAAAAAAGACAAACGTCCAGCTTTTGCTGCCACAGCAAAGGTGCCAGCGGGGAAAAGTAATGCTGGTTCTCACTGCCTCCTGGAACCCTTTCAAATGCCACAGACAATTTGGCCCTCTCTGCTTTCCTGCGGACTCCATCCTCAAAAGCACCTGTTTTCGCTTTCGGCAGCCTCCGGAGCAAAAAAGACAAACGTCCAGCTTTTGCTGCCACAGCAAAGGTGCCAGCGGGGAAAAGTAATGCTGGTTCTCACTGCCTCCTGGAACCCTTTCAAATGCCACAGACAATTTGGCCCTCTCTGCTTTCCTGCGGACTCCATCCTCAAAAGAACCTATTTTTGCTTTCGGCGCCCTCCGGAGCAAAAAAGACAAACGTCACGCTTTTGCTGCCACAGCAAAGGTGCCAGCGGGGAAAAGTAATGCTGGTTCTCACTGCCTCCTGGAACCCTTTCAAATGCCACAGACAATTTGGCCCTCTCTGCTTTCCTGCGGACTCCATCCTCAAAAGCACCTGTTTTCGCTTTCGACGCCCTCCGGAGCAAAAAAGACAAACGTCCAGCTTTTGCTGCCACAGCAAAGGTGCCAGCAAGGAAATATGATGCTGGTTCTCACTGCCTCCTGGAACCTCTTCAAATGCAACAGACAATTTGGCCCTCTCTGCTTTCCTGCGGACTCCATCCTCAAAAGCACCTGTTTTCGCTTTCGGCAGCCTCCGGAGCAAAAAAGACAAATGTCCAGCTTTTGCTGCCACAGCAAAGGTGCCAGCGGGGAAAAGTAATGCTGGTTCTCACTGCCTCCTGGAACCCTTTCAAATGCCACAGACAACTTGGCCCTCTCTGCTTTCCTGCGGACTCCATCCTCAAAAGCACCTGTTTTCGCTTTCGGCAGCCTCCGGAGCAAAAAAGACAAACGTCCAGCTTTTGCTGCCACAGCAAAGGTGCCAGCGGGGAAAAGTAATGCTGGTTCTCACTGCCTCCTGGAACCCTTTCAAATGCCACAGACAATTTGGCCCTCTCTGCTTTCCTGCGGACTCCATCCTCAAAAGCACCTGTTTTCGCTTTCGGCAGCCTCCGGAGCAAAAAAGACAAACGTCCAGCTTTTGCTGCCACAGCAAAGGTGCCAGCGGGGAAAAGTAATGCTGGTTCTCACTGCCTCCTGGAACCCTTTCAAATGCCACAGACAATTTGGCCCTCTCTGCTTTCCTGCGGACTCCATCCTCAAAAGCACCTGTTTTCGCTTTCGGCAGCCTCCGGAGCAAAAAAGACAAACGTCCAGCTTTTGCTGCCACAGCAAAGGTGCCAGCGGGGAAAAGTGATGCTGGTTCTCACTGCCTCCTGGAACCCTTTCAAATGCCACAGACAATTTGGCCCTCTCTGCTTTCCTGCGGACTCCATCCTCAAAAGCACCTGTTTTCGCTTTCGGCAGCCTCCGGAGCAAAAAAGACAAACGTCCAGCTTTTGCTGCCACAGCAAAGGTGCCAGCAAGGAAATATGATGCTGGTTCTCACTGCCTCCTGGAACCTCTTCAAATGCCTCAGACAATTTGGCCCTCTCTGCTTTCCTGCGGACTCCATCCTCAAAAGCACCTGTTTTCTCTTTCGGCAGCCTCAGGAGCAAAAAAGACAAACGTCCAGCTTTTGCTGCCACAGCAAAGGTGCCAGCGGGGAAAAGTAATGCTGGTTCTCACTGCCTCCTGGAACCCTTTCAAATGCCACAGACAATTTGGCCCTCTCTGCTTTCCTGCGGACTCCATCCTCAAAAGCACCTGTTTTCGCTTTCGGCAGCCTCCGGAGCAAAAAAGACAAACGTCCAGCTTTTGCTGCCACAGCAAAGGTGCCAGCGGGGAAAAGTAATGCTGGTTCTCACTGCCTCCTGGAACCCTTTCAAATGCCACAGACAATTTGGCCCTCTCTGCTTTCCTGCGGACTCCATCCTCAAAAGCACCTGTTTTCGCTTTCGGCAGCCTCCGGAGCAAAAAAGACAAACGTCCAGCTTTTGCTGCCACAGCAAAGGTGCCAGCGGGGAAAAGTAATGCTGGTTCTCACTGCCTCCTGGAACCCTTTCAAATGCCACAGACAATTTGGCCCTCTCTGCTTTCCTGCGGACTCCATCCTCAAAAGCACCTGTTTTCGCTTTCGGCAGCCTCCGGAGCAAAAAAGACAAACGTCCAGCTTTTGCTGCCACAGCAAAGGTGCCAGCGGGGAAAAGTGATGCTGGTTCTCACTGCCTCCTGGAACCCTTTCAAATGCCACAGACAATTTGGCCCTCTCTGCTTTCCTGCGGACTCCATCCTCAAAAGCACCTGTTTTCGCTTTCGGCAGCCTCCGGAGCAAAAAAGACAAACGTCCAGCTTTTGCTGCCACAGCAAAGGTGCCAGCAAGGAAATATGATGCTGGTTCTCACTGCCTCCTGGAACCTCTTCAAATGCCTCAGACAATTTGGCCCTCTCTGCTTTCCTGCGGACTCCATCCTCAAAAGCACCTGTTTTCTCTTTCGGCAGCCTCCGGAGCAAAAAAGACAAACGTCCAGCTTTTGCTGCCACAGCAAAGGTGCCAGCGGGGAAAAGTAATGCTGGTTCTCACTGCCTCCTGGAACTCTTTCAAATGCCACAGACAATTTGGCCCTCTCTGCTTTCCTGCGGACTCCATCCTCAACAGAACATGTTTTCGCTTTCGGCAGCCTCCGGAGCAAAAAAGACAAACGTCCAGCTTTTGCTGCCACAGCAAAGGTGCCAGCGGGGAAAAGTAATGCTGGTTCTCACTGCCTCCTGGAACCCTTTCAAATGCCACAGACAATTTGGCCCTCTCTGCTTTCCTGCGGACTCCATCCTCAAAAGCACCTGTTTTCGCTTTCGGCAGCCTCCGGAGCAAAAAAGACAAACGTCCAGCTTTTGCTGCCACAGCAAAGGTGCCAGCGGGGAAAAGTAATGCTGGTTCTCACTGCCTCCTGGAACCCTTTCAAATGCCACAGACAATTTAGCCCTCTCTGCTTTCCTGCGGACTCCATCCTCAAAAGCACCTGTTTTCGCTTTCGGCAGCCTCCGGAGCAAAAAAGACAAACGTCCAGCTTTTGCTGCCACAGCAAAGGTGCCAGCGGGGAAAAGTAATGCTGGTTCTCACTGCCTCCTGGAACTCCTTCAAATGCCACAGACAATTTGGCCCTCTCTGCTTTCCTGCGGACTCCATCCTCAAAAGCACCTGTTTTCGCTTTCGGCAGCCTCCGGAGCAAAAAAGACAAACGTCCAGCTTTTGCTGCCACAGCAAAGGTGCCAGCGGGGAAAAGTAATGCTGGTTCTCACTGCCTCCTGGAACCCTTTCAAATGCCACAGACAATTTGGCCCTCTCTGCTTTCCTGCGGACTCCATCCTCAAAAGCACCTGTTTTCGCTTTCGGCAGCCTCCGGAGCAAAAAAGACAAACGTCCAGCTTTTGCTACCACAGCAAAGGTGCCAGCGGGGAAAAGTAATGCTGGTTCTCACTGCCTCCTGGAACCCTTTCAAATGCCACAGACAATTTGGCCCTCTCTGCTTTCCTGCGGACTCCATCCTCAAAAGCACCTGTTTTCGCTTTCGGCAGCCTCCGGAGCAAAAAAGACAAACGTCCAGCTTTTGCTGCCACAGCAAAGGTGCCAGCGGGGAAAAGTAATGCTGGTTCTCACTGCCTCCTGGAACCCTTTCAAATGCCACAGACAATTTGGCCCTCTCTGCTTTCCTGCGGACTCCATCCTCAAAAGCACCTGTTTTCGCTTTCGGCAGCCTCCGGAGCAAAAAAGACAAACGTCCAGCTTTTGCTGCCACAGCAAAGGTGCCAGCGGGGAAAAGTAATGCTGGTTCTCACTGCCTCCTGGAACTCTTTCAAATGCCACAGACAATTTGGCCCTCTCTGCTTTCCTGCGGACTCCATCCTCAACAGAACATGTTTTCGCTTTCGACGCCCTCCGGAGCAAAAAAGACAAACGTCCAGCTTTTGCTGCCACAGCAAAGGTGCCAGCAAGGAAATATGATGCTGGTTCTCACTGCCTCCTGGAACCTCTTCAAATGCCTCAGACAATTTGGCCCTCTCTGCTTTCCTGCGGACTCCATCCTCAAAAGCAGCTGTTTTCTCTTTCGGCAGCCTCCGGAGCAAAAAAGACAAACGTCCAGCTTTTGCTGCCACAGCAAAGGTGCCAGCAAGGAAATATGATGCTGGTTCTCACTGCCTCCTGGAACCTCTTAAAATGCCACAGACAATTTGGCCCTCTCTGCTTTCCTGCGGACTCCATCCTCAAAAGCACCTGTTTTCGCTTTCGGCAGCCTCCGGAGCAAAAAAGACAAACGTCCAGCTTTTGCTGCCACAGCAAAGGTGCCAGAGGGGAAAAGTAATGCTGGTTCTCACTGCCTCCTGGAACCTCTTCAAATGCCACAGACAATTTGGCCCTCTCTGCTTTCCTGCGGACTCCATCCTCAAAAGCACCTGTTTTCGCTTTCGGCAGCCTCCGGAGCAAAAAAGACAAACGTCCAGCTTTTGCTGCCACAGCAAAGGTGCCAGCAAGGAAATATGATGCTGGTTCTCACTGCCTCCTGGAACCTCTTCAAATGCCACAGACAATTTGGCCCTCTCTGCTTTCCTGCGGACTCCATCCTCAAGAGCAGCTGTTTTCTCTTTCGGCAGCCTCCGGAGCAAAAAAGACAAACGTCCAGCTTTTGCTGCCACAGCAAAGGTGCCAGCGGGGAAAAGTAATGCTGGTTCTCACTGCCTCCTGGAACCTCTTCAAATGCAACAGACAATTTGGCCCTCTCTGCTTTCCTGCGGACTCCATCCTCAAAAGCACCTGTTTTCGCTTTCGGCAGCCTCCGGAGCAAAAAAGACAAACGTCCAGCTTTTGCTGCCACAGCAAAGGTGCCAGCAGGGAAAAGTAATGCTGGTTCTCACTGCCTCCTGGAACTCCTTCAAATGCCACAGACAATTTGGCCCTCTCTGCTTTCCTGCGGACTCCATCCTCAAAAGCACCTGTTTTCGCTTTCGGCAGCCTCAGGAGCAAAAAAGACAAACGTCCAGCTTTTGCTGCCACAGCAAAGGTGCCAGCGGGGAAAAGTAATGCTGGTTCTCACTGCCTCCTGGAACCCTTTCAAATGCCACAGACAATTTGGCCCTCTCTGCTTTCCTGCGGACTCCATCCTCAAAAGCACCTGTTTTCGCTTTCGGCAGCCTCCGGAGCAAAAAAGACAAACGTCCAGCTTTTGCTGCCACAGCAAAGGTGCCAGCGGGGAAAAGTGATGCTGGTTCTCACTGCCTCCTGGAACCCTTTCAAATGCCACAGACAATTTGGCCCTCTCTGCTTTCCTGCGGACTCCATCCTCAAAAGCACCTGTTTTCGCTTTCGGCAGCCTCCGGAGCAAAAAAGACAAACGTCCAGCTTTTGCTGCCACAGCAAAGGTGCCAGCGGGGAAAAGTAATGCTGGTTCTCACTGCCTCCTGGAACTCCTTCAAATGCCACAGACAATTTGGCCCTCTCTGCTTTCCTGCGGACTCCATCCTCAAAAGCACCTGTTTTCGCTTTCGGCAGCCTCCGGAGCAAAAAAGACAAACGTCCAGCTTTTGCTGCCACAGCAAAGGTGCCAGCGGGGAAAAGTAATGCTGGTTCTCACTGCCTCCTGGAACCCTTTCAAATGCCACAGACAATTTGGCCCTCTCTGCTTTCCTGCGGACTCCATCCTCAAAAGCAGCTGTTTTCGCTTTCGGCAGCCTCCGGAGCAAAAAAGACAAACGTCCAGCTTTTGCTGCCACAGCAAAGGTGCCAGCAAGGAAATATGATGCTGGTTCTCACTGCCTCCTGGAACCTCTTCAAATGCCTCAGACAATTTGGCCCTCTCTGCTTTCCTGCGGACTCCATCCTCAAAAGCACCTGTTTTCGCTTTCGGCAGCCTCCGGAGCAAAAAAGACAAACGTCCAGCTTTTGCTGCCACAGCAAAGGTGCCAGCGGGGAAAAGTAATGCTGGTTCTCACTGCCTCCTGGAACTCCTTCAAATGCCACAGACAATTTGGCCCTCTCTGCTTTCCTGCGGACTCCATCCTCAAAAGCACCTGTTTTCGCTTTCGGCAGCCTCCGGAGCAAAAAAGACAAACGTCCAGCTTTTGCTGCCACAGCAAAGGTGCCAGCAAGGAAATATGATGCTGGTTCTCACTGCCTCCTGGAACCTCTTCAAATGCCTCAGACAATTTGGCCCTCTCTGCTTTCCTGCGGACTCCATCCTCAAAAGCAGCTGTTTTCTCTTTCGGCAGCCTCCGGAGCAAAAAAGACAAACGTCCAGCTTTTGCTGCCACAGCAAAGGTGCCAGCGGGGAAAAGTAATGCTGGTTCTCACTGCCTCCTGGAACCCTTTCAAATGCCACAGACAATTTGGCCCTCTCTGCTTTCCTGCGGACTCCATCCTCAAAAGCACCTGTTTTCGCTTTCGGCAGCCTCCGGAGCAAAAAAGACAAACGTCCAGCTTTTGCTGCCACAGCAAAGGTGCCAGCGGGGAAAAGTAATGCTGGTTCTCACTGCCTCCTGGAACCCTTTCAAATGCCACAGACAATTTGGCCCTCTCTGCTTTCCTGCGGACTCCATCCTCAAAAGCACCTGTTTTCGCTTTCGGCAGCCTCCGGAGCAAAAAAGACAAACGTCCAGCTTTTGCTGCCACAGCAAAGGTGCCAGCGGGGAAAAGTAATGCTGGTTCTCACTGCCTCCTGGAACCCTTTCAAATGCCACAGACAATTTGGCCCTCTCTGCTTTCCTGCGGACTCCATCCTCAAAAGCACCTGTTTTCGCTTTCGGCAGCCTCCGGAGCAAAAAAGACAAACGTCCAGCTTTTGCTGCCACAGCAAAGGTGCCAGCGGGGAAAAGTAATGCTGGTTCTCACTGCCTCCTGGAACCTCTTCAAATGCAACAGACAATTTGGCCCTCTCTGCTTTCCTGCGGACTCCATCCTCAAAAGCACCTGTTTTCGCTTTCGGCAGCCTCCGGAGCAAAAAAGACAAACGTCCAGCTTTTGCTGCCACAGCAAAGGTGCCAGCAGGGAAAAGTAATGCTGGTTCTCACTGCCTCCTGGAACCTCTTCAAATGCAACAGACAATTTGGCCCTCTCTGCTTTCCTGCGGACTCCATCCTCAAAAGCACCTGTTTTCGCTTTCGGCAGCCTCCGGAGCAAAAAAGACAAACGTCCAGCTTTTGCTGCCACAGCAAAGGTGCCAGCAGGGAAAAGTAATGCTGGTTCTCACTGCCTCCTGGAACTCCTTCAAATGCCACAGACAATTTGGCCCTCTCTGCTTTCCTGCGGACTCCATCCTCAAAAGCACCTGTTTTCGCTTTCGGCAGCCTCCGGAGCAAAAAAGACAAACGTCCAGCTTTTGCTGCCACAGCAAAGGTGCCAGCGGGGAAAAGTAATGCTGGTTCTCACTGCCTCCTGGAACCCTTTCAAATGCCACAGACAATTTGGCCCTCTCTGCTTTCCTGCGGACTCCATCCTCAAAAGCACCTGTTTTCGCTTTCGGCGCCCTCCGGAGCAAAAAAGACAAACGTCCAGCTTTTGCTGCCACAGCAAAGGTGCCAGCAGGGAAAAGTAATGCTGGTTCTCACTGCCTCCTGGAACCTCTTCAAATGCAACAGACAATTTGGCCCTCTCTGCTTTCCTGCGGACTCCATCCTCAAAAGCACCTGTTTTCGCTTTCGGCGCACTCCGGAGCAAAAAAGACAAACGTCCAGCTTTTGCTGCCACAGCAAAGGTGCCAGCAGGGAAAGGTAATGCTGGTTCTCACTGCCTCCTGGAACTCCTTCAAATGCCACAGACAATTTGGCCCTCTCTGCTTTCCTGCGGACTCCATCCTCAAAAGCACCTGTTTTCGCTTTCGGCAGCCTCCGGAGCAAAAAAGACAAACGTCCAGCTTTTGCTGCCACAGCAAAGGTGCCAGCGGGGAAAAGTAATGCTGGTTCTCACTGCCTCCTGGAACCCTTTCAAATGCCACAGACAATTTGGCCCTCTCTGCTTTCCTGCGGACTCCATCCTCAAAAGCACCTGTTTTCGCTTTCGGCAGCCTCCGGAGCAAAAAAGACAAACGTCCAGCTTTTGCTGCCACAGCAAAGGTGCCAGCGGGGAAAAGTAATGCTGGTTCTCACTGCCTCCTGGAACCCTTTCAAATGCCACAGACAATTTGGCCCTCTCTGCTTTCCTGCGGACTCCATCCTCAAAAGCACCTGTTTTCGCTTTCGGCAGCCTCCGGAGCAAAAAAGACAAACGTCCAGCTTTTGCTGCCACAGCAAAGGTGCCAGCGGGGAAAAGTAATGCTGGTTCTCACTGCCTCCTGGAACTCCTTCAAATGCCCCAGACAATTTGGCTCTCTCTGCTTTCCTGCGGACTCCATCCTCAAAAGAACCTGTTTTCGCTTTCGACGCCCTCCGGAGCAAAAAAGACAAACGTCCAGCTTTTGCTGCCACAGCAAAGGTGCCAGCAAGGAAATATGATGCTGGTCCTCACTGCCTCCTGGAACCCTTTCAAATGCCACAGACAATTTGGCCCTCTCTGCTTTCCTGCGGACTCCATCCTCAAAAGCACCTGTTTTCGCTTTCGGTAGCCTCCGGAGCAAAAAAGACAAACGTCCAGCTTTTGCTGCCACAACAAAGGTGCCAGCGGGGAAAAGTAATGCTGGTTCTCACTGCCTCCTGGAACCCTTTCAAATGCCCCAGACAATTTGGCCCTCTCTGCTTTCCTGCGGACTCCATCCTCAAAAGCACCTGTTTTCGCTTTCGGCAGCCTCCGGAGCAAAAAAGACAAACGTCCAGCTTTTGCTGCCACAGCAAAGGTGCCAGCGGGGAAAAGTAATGCTGGTTCTCACTGCCTCCTGGAACTCCTTCAAATGCCTCAGAGAATTTGGCCCTCTCTGCTTTCCTGCGGACTCCATCCTCAAAAGCACCGGTTTTCGCTTTCGGCAGCCTCCGGAGCAAAAAAGACAAACGTCCAGCTTTTGCTGCCACAGCAAAGGTGCCAGCGGGGAAAAGTAATGCTGGTTCTCACTGCCTCCTGGAACCCTTTCAAATGCCACAGACAATTTGGCCCTCTCTGCTTTCCTGCGGACTCCATCCTCAAAAGCACCTGTTTTCGCTTTCGGCAGCCTCCGGAGCAAAAAAGACAAACGTCCAGCTTTTGCTGCCACAGCAAAGGTGCCAGAGGGGAAAAGTAATGCTGGTTCTCACTGCCTCCTGGAACCCTTTCAAATGCCACAGACAATTTGGCCCTCTCTGCTTTCCTGCGGACTCCATCCTCAAAAGAACCTATTTTTGCTTTCGGCGCCCTCCGGAGCAAAAAAGACAAACGTCACGCTTTTGCTGCCACAGCAAAGGTGCCAGCGGGGAAAAGTAATGCTGGTTCTCACTGCCTCCTGGAACCCTTTCAAATGCCACAGACAATTTGGCCCTCTCTGCTTTCCTGCGGACTCCATCCTCAACAGAACCTGTTTTCGCTTTCGACGCCCTCCGGAGCAAAAAAGACAAACGTCCAGCTTTTGCTGCCACAGCAAAGGTGCCAGCAAGGAAATATGATGCTGGTTCTCACTGCCTCCTGGAACCTCTTCAAATGCCTCAGACAATTTGGCCCTCTCTGCTTTCCTGCGGACTCCATCCTCAAAAGCACCTGTTTTCGCTTTCGGCAGCCTCCGGAGCAAAAAAGACAAACGTCCAGCTTTTGCTGCCACAGCAAAGGTGCCAGCGGGGAAAAGTAATGCTGGTTCTCACTGCCTCCTGGAACCCTTTCAAATGCCACAGACAATTTGGCCCTCTCTGCTTTCCTGCGGACTCCATCCTCAAAAGCACCTGTTTTCGCTTTCGGCAGCCTCCGGAGCAAAAAAGACAAACGTCCAGCTTTTGCTGCCACAGCAAAGGTGCCAGCGGGGAAAAGTAATGCTGGTTCTCACTGCCTCCTGGAACCCTTTCAAATGCCACAGACAATTTGGCCCTCTCTGCTTTCCTGCGGACTCCATCCTCAAAAGCACCTGTTTTCGCTTTCGGCAGCCTCCGGAGCAAAAAAGACAAACGTCCAGCTTTTGCTGCCACAGCAAAGGTGCCAGCGGGGAAAAGTAATGCTGGTTCTCACTGCCTCCTGGAACCCTTTCAAATGCCACAGACAATTTGGCCCTCTCTGCTTTCCTGCGGACTCCATCCTCAAAAGCACCTGTTTTCGCTTTCGGCAGCCTCCGGAGCAAAAAAGACAAACGTCCAGCTTTTGCTGCCACAGCAAAGGTGCCAGCGGGGAAAAGTAATGCTGGTTCTCACTGCCTCCTGGAACCCTTTCAAATGCCACAGACAATTTGGCCCTCTCTGCTTTCCTGCGGACTCCATCCTCAAAAGCACCTGTTTTCGCTTTCGGCAGCCTCCGGAGCAAAAAAGACAAACGTCCAGCTTTTGCTGCCACAGCAAAGGTGCCAGCGGGGAAAAGTAATGCTGGTTCTCACTGCCTCCTGGAACTCCTTCAAATGCCTCAGAGAATTTGGCCCTCTCTGCTTTCCTGCGGACTCCATCCTCAAAAGCACCGGTTTTCGCTTTCGGCAGCCTCCGGAGCAAAAAAGACAAACGTCCAGCTTTTGCTGCCACAGCAAAGGTGCCAGCGGGGAAAAGTAATGCTGGTTCTCACTGCCTCCTGGAACCCTTTCAAATGCCACAGACAATTTGGCCCTCTCTGCTTTCCTGCGGACTCCATCCTCAAAAGCACCTGTTTTCGCTTTCGGCAGCCTCCGGAGCAAAAAAGACAAACGTCCAGCTTTTGCTGCCACAGCAAAGGTGCCAGCAAGGAAATATGATGCTGGTCCTCACTGCCTCCTGGAACCCTTTCAAATGCCACAGACAATTTGGCCCTCTCTGCTTTCCTGCGGACTCCATCCTCAACAGGTTTTCGCTTTCGACGCCCTCCGGAGCAAAAAAGACAAACGTCCAGCTTTTGCTGCCACAGCAAAGGTGCCAGCAAGGAAATATGATGCTGGTTCTCACTGCCTCCTGGAACCTCTTCAAATGCCTCAGACAATTTGGCCCTCTCTGCTTTCCTGCGGACTCCATCCTCAAAAGCAGCTGTTTTCTCTTTCGGCAGCCTCCGGAGCAAAAAAGACAAACGTCCAGCTTTTGCTGCCACAGCAAAGGTGCCAGCGGGGAAAAGTAATGCTGGTTCTCACTGCCTCCTGGAACCCTTTCAAATGCCACAGACAATTTGGCCCTCTCTGCTTTCCTGCGGACTCCATCCTCAAAAGCACCTGTTTTCGCTTTCGGCAGCCTCCGGAGCAAAAAAGACAAACTTCCAGCTTTTGCTGCCACAGCAAAGGTGCCAGCGGGGAAAAGTAATGCTGGTTCTCACTGCCTCCTGGAACCTCTTCAAATGCAACAGACAATTTGGCCCTCTCTGCTTTCCTGCGGACTCCATCCTCAAAAGCACCTGTTTTCGCTTTCGGCAGCCTCCGGAGCAAAAAAGACAAACGTCCAGCTTTTGCTGCCACAGCAAAGGTGCCAGCAGGGAAAAGTAATGCTGGTTCTCACTGCCTCCTGGAACTCCTTCAAATGCCACAGACAATTTGGCCCTCTCTGCTTTCCTGCGGACTCCATCCTCAAAAGCACCTGTTTTCGCTTTCGGCAGCCTCCGGAGCAAAAAAGACAAACGTCCAGCTTTTGCTGCCACAGCAAAGGTGCCAGCGGGGAAAAGTAATGCTGGTTCTCACTGCCTCCTGGAACCCTTTCAAATGCCACAGACAATTTGGCCCTCTCTGCTTTCCTGCGGACTCCATCCTCAAAAGCACCTGTTTTCGCTTTCGGCAGCCTCCGGAGCAAAAAAGACAAACGTCCAGCTTTTGCTGCCACAGCAAAGGTGCCAGCGGGGAAAAGTAATGCTGGTTCTCACTGCCTCCTGGAACCCTTTCAAATGCCACAGACAATTTGGCCCTCTCTGCTTTCCTGCGGACTCCATCCTCAAAAGCACCTGTTTTCGCTTTCGGCAGCCTCCGGAGTAAAAAAGACAAACGTCCAGCTTTTGCTGCCACAGCAAAGGTGCCAGCGGGGAAAAGTAATGCTGGTTCTCACTGCCTCCTGGAACTCCTTCAAATGCCACAGACAATTTGGCCCTCTCTGCTTTGCTGCGGACTCCATCCTCAAAAGCACCTGTTTTCGCTTTCGGCAGCCTCCGGAGCAAAAAAGACAAACGTCCAGCTTTTGCTGCCACAGCAAAGGTGCCAGCAAGGAAATATGATGCTGGTTCTCACTGCCTCCTGGAACCTCTTCAAATGCCACAGACAATTTGGCCCTCTCTGCTTTCCTGCGGACTCCATCCTCAAAAGCAGCTGTTTTCTCTTTCGGCAGCCTCCGGAGCAAAAAAGACAAACGTCCAGCTTTTGCTGCCACAGCAAAGGTGCCAGCGGGGAAAAGTAATGCTGGTTCTCACTGCCTCCTGGAACCTCTTCAAATGCAACAGACAATTTGGCCCTCTCTGCTTTCCTGCGGACTCCATCCTCAAAAGCACCTGTTTTCGCTTTCGGCAGCCTCCGGAGCAAAAAAGACAAACGTCCAGCTTTTGCTGCCACAGCAAAGGTGCCAGCAGGGAAAAGTAATGCTGGTTCTCACTGCCTCCTGGAACTCCTTCAAATGCCACAGACAATTTGGCCCTCTCTGCTTTCCTGCGGACTCCATCCTCAAAAGCACCTGTTTTCGCTTTCGGCAGCCTCCGGAGCAAAAAAGACAAACGTCCAGCTTTTGCTGCCACAGCAAAGGTGCCAGCGGGGAAAAGTAATGCTGGTTCTCACTGCCTCCTGGAACCCTTTCAAATGCCACAGACAATTTGGCCCTCTCTGCTTTCCTGCGGACTCCATCCTCAAAAGCACCTGTTTTCGCTTTCGGCGCCCTCCGGAGCAAAAAAGACAAACGTCCAGCTTTTGCTGCCACAGCAAAGGTGCCAGCAGGGAAAAGTAATGCTGGTTCTCACTGCCTCCTGGAACCTCTTCAAATGCAACAGACAATTTGGCCCTCTCTGCTTTCCTGCGGACTCCATCCTCAAAAGCACCTGTTTTCGCTTTCGGCGCCCTCCGGAGCAAAAAAGACAAACGTCCAGCTTTTGCTGCCACAGCAAAGGTGCCAGCAGGGAAAAGTAATGCTGGTTCTCACTGCCTCCTGGAACTCCTTCAAATGCCACAGACAATTTGGCCCTCTCTGCTTTCCTGCGGACTCCATCCTCAAAAGCACCTGTTTTCGCTTTCGGCAGCCTCCGGAGCAAAAAAGACAAACGTCCAGCTTTTGCTGCCACAGCAAAGGTGCCAGCGGGGAAAAGTAATGCTGGTTCTCACTGCCTCCTGGAACCCTTTCAAATGCCACAGACAATTTGGCCCTCTCTGCTTTCCTGCGGACTCCATCCTCAAAAGCACCTGTTTTCGCTTTCGGCAGCCTCCGGAGCAAAAAAGACAAACGTCCAGCTTTTGCTGCCACAGCAAAGGTGCCAGCGGGGAAAAGTAATGCTGGTTCTCACTGCCTCCTGGAACCCTTTCAAATGCCACAGACAATTTGGCCCTCTCTGCTTTCCTGCGGACTCCATCCTCAAAAGCACCTGTTTTCGCTTTCGGCAGCCTCCGGAGCAAAAAAGACAAACGTCCAGCTTTTGCTGCCACAGCAAAGGTGCCAGCGGGGAAAAGTAATGCTGGTTCTCACTGCCTCCTGGAACTCCTTCAAATGCCCCAGACAATTTGGCTCTCTCTGCTTTCCTGCGGACTCCATCCTCAAAAGAACCTGTTTTCGCTTTCGACGCCCTCCGGAGCAAAAAAGACAAACGTCCAGCTTTTGCTGCCACAGCAAAGGTGCCAGCAAGGAAATATGATGCTGGTCCTCACTGCCTCCTGGAACCCTTTCAAATGCCACAGACAATTTGGCCCTCTCTGCTTTCCTGCGGACTCCATCCTCAAAAGCACCTGTTTTCGCTTTCGGTAGCCTCCGGAGCAAAAAAGACAAACGTCCAGCTTTTGCTGCCACAACAAAGGTGCCAGCGGGGAAAAGTAATGCTGGTTCTCACTGCCTCCTGGAACCCTTTCAAATGCCCCAGACAATTTGGCCCTCTCTGCTTTCCTGCGGACTCCATCCTCAAAAGCACCTGTTTTCGCTTTCGGCAGCCTCCGGAGCAAAAAAGACAAACGTCCAGCTTTTGCTGCCACAGCAAAGGTGCCAGCGGGGAAAAGTAATGCTGGTTCTCACTGCCTCCTGGAACTCCTTCAAATGCCTCAGAGAATTTGGCCCTCTCTGCTTTCCTGCGGACTCCATCCTCAAAAGCACCGGTTTTCGCTTTCGGCAGCCTCCGGAGCAAAAAAGACAAACGTCCAGCTTTTGCTGCCACAGCAAAGGTGCCAGCGGGGAAAAGTAATGCTGGTTCTCACTGCCTCCTGGAACCCTTTCAAATGCCACAGACAATTTGGCCCTCTCTGCTTTCCTGCGGACTCCATCCTCAAAAGCACCTGTTTTCGCTTTCGGCAGCCTCCGGAGCAAAAAAGACAAACGTCCAGCTTTTGCTGCCACAGCAAAGGTGCCAGCGGGGAAAAGTAATGCTGGTTCTCACTGCCTCCTGGAACCCTTTCAAATGCCACAGACAATTTGGCCCTCTCTGCTTTCCTGCGGACTCCATCCTCAAAAGCACCTGTTTTCGCTTTCGGCAGCCTCCGGAGCAAAAAAGACAAACGTCCAGCTTTTGCTGCCACAGCAAAGGTGCCAGCGGGGAAAAGTAATGCTGGTTCTCACTGCCTCCTGGAACTCCTTCAAATGCCCCAGACAATTTGGCTCTCTCTGCTTTCCTGCGGACTCCATCCTCAAAAGAACCTGTTTTCGCTTTCGACGCCCTCCGGAGCAAAAAAGACAAACGTCCAGCTTTTGCTGCCACAGCAAAGGTGCCAGCAAGGAAATATGATGCTGGTCCTCACTGCCTCCTGGAACCCTTTCAAATGCCCCAGACAATTTGGCCCTCTCTGCTTTCCTGCGGACTCCATCCTCAAAAGCACCTGTTTTCGTTTTCGGCAGCCTCCGGAGCAAAAAAGACAAACGTCCAGCTTTTGCTGCCACAGCAAAGGTGCCAGCGGGGAAAAGTAATGCTGGTTCTCACTGCCTCCTGGAACTCCTTCAAATGCCTCAGAGAATTTGGCCCTCTCTGCTTTCCTGCGGACTCCATCCTCAAAAGCACCGGTTTTCGCTTTCGGCAGCCTCCGGAGCAAAAAAGACAAACGTCCAGCTTTTGCTGCCACAGCAAAGGTGCCAGCGGGGAAAAGTAATGCTGGTTCTCACTGCCTCCTGGAACTCCTTCAAATGCCTCAGACAATTTGGCCCTCTCTGCTTTCCTGCGGACTCCATCCTCAAAAGCACCGGTTTTCGCTTTCGGCAGCCTCCGGAGCAAAAAAGACAAACGTCCAGCTTTTGCTGCCACAGCAAAGGTGCCAGCGGGGAAAAGTAATGCTGGTTCTCACTGCCTCCTGGAACCCTTTCAAATGCCACAGACAATTTGGCCCTCTCTGCTTTCCTGCGGACTCCATCCTCAAAAGCACCTGTTTTCGCTTTCGGCAGCCTCCGGAGCAAAAAAGACAAACGTCCAGCTTTTGCTGCCACAGCAAAGGTGCCAGCGGGGAAAAGTAATGCTGGTTCTCACTGCCTCCTGGAACCCTTTCAAATGCCACAGACAATTTGGCCCTCTCTGCTTTCCTGCGGACTCCATCCTCAAAAGAACCTATTTTTGCTTTCGGCGCCCTCCGGAGCAAAAAAGACAAACGTCACGCTTTTGCTGCCACAGCAAAGGTGCCAGCGGGGAAAAGTAATGCTGGTTCTCACTGCCTCCTGGAACCCTTTCAAATGCCACAGACAATTTGGCCCTCTCTGCTTTCCTGCGGACTCCATCCTCAACAGAACCTGTTTTCGCTTTCGACGCCCTCCGGAGCAAAAAAGACAAACGTCCAGCTTTTGCTGCCACAGCAAAGGTGCCAGCAAGGAAATATGATGCTGGTTCTCACTGCCTCCTGGAACCTCTTCAAATGCCTCAGACAATTTGGCCCTCTCTGCTTTCCTGCGGACTCCATCCTCAAAAGCACCTGTTTTCGCTTTCGGCAGCCTCCGGAGCAAAAAAGACAAACGTCCAGCTTTTGCTGCCACAGCAAAGGTGCCAGCGGGGAAAAGTAATGCTGGTTCTCACTGCCTCCTGGAACCCTTTCAAATGCCACAGACAATTTGGCCCTCTCTGCTTTCCTGCGGACTCCATCCTCAAAAGCACCTGTTTTCGCTTTCGGCAGCCTCCGGAGCAAAAAAGACAAACGTCCAGCTTTTGCTGCCACAGCAAAGGTGCCAGCGGGGAAAAGTAATGCTGGTTCTCACTGCCTCCTGGAACCCTTTCAAATGCCACAGACAATTTGGCCCTCTCTGCTTTCCTGCGGACTCCATCCTCAAAAGCACCTGTTTTCGCTTTCGGCAGCCTCCGGAGCAAAAAAGACAAACGTCCAGCTTTTGCTGCCACAGCAAAGGTGCCAGCGGGGAAAAGTAATGCTGGTTCTCACTGCCTCCTGGAACCCTTTCAAATGCCACAGACAATTTGGCCCTCTCTGCTTTCCTGCGGACTCCATCCTCAAAAGCACCTGTTTTCGCTTTCGGCAGCCTCCGGAGCAAAAAAGACAAACGTCCAGCTTTTGCTGCCACAGCAAAGGTGCCAGCGGGGAAAAGTAATGCTGGTTCTCACTGCCTCCTGGAACCCTTTCAAATGCCACAGACAATTTGGCCCTCTCTGCTTTCCTGCGGACTCCATCCTCAAAAGCACCTGTTTTCGCTTTCGGCAGCCTCCGGAGCAAAAAAGACAAACGTCCAGCTTTTGCTGCCACAGCAAAGGTGCCAGCGGGGAAAAGTAATGCTGGTTCTCACTGCCTCCTGGAACTCCTTCAAATGCCTCAGAGAATTTGGCCCTCTCTGCTTTCCTGCGGACTCCATCCTCAGAAGCCCCGGTTTTCGCTTTCGGCAGCCTCCGGAGCAAAAAAGACAAACGTCCAGCTTTTGCTGCCACAGCAAAGGTGCCAGCGGGGAAAAGTAATGCTGGTTCTCACTGCCTCCTGGAACCCTTTCAAATGCCACAGACAATTTGGCCCTCTCTGCTTTCCTGCGGACTCCATCCTCAAAAGCACCTGTTTTCGCTTTCGGCAGCCTCCGGAGCAAAAAAGACAAACGTCCAGCTTTTGCTGCCACAGCAAAGGTGCCAGCAAGGAAATATGATGCTGGTCCTCACTGCCTCCTGGAACCCTTTCAAATGCCACAGACAATTTGGCCCTCTCTGCTTTCCTGCGGACTCCATCCTCAAAAGCACCTGTTTTCGCTTTCGGCAGCCTCCGGAGCAAAAAAGACAAACGTCCAGCTTTTGCTGCCACAGCAAAGGTGCCAGCGGGGAAAAGTAATGCTGGTTCTCACTGCCTCCTGGAACCTCTTCAAATGCAACAGACAATTTGGCCCTCTCTGCTTTCCTGCGGACTCCATCCTCAAAAGCACCTGTTTTCGCTTTCGGCAGCCTCCGGAGCAAAAAAGACAAACGTCCAGCTTTTGCTGCCACAGCAAAGGTGCCAGCAGGGAAAAGTAATGCTGGTTCTCACTGCCTCCTGGAACTCCTTCAAATGCCACAGACAATTTGGCCCTCTCTGCTTTCCTGCGGACTCCATCCTCAAAAGCACCTGTTTTCGCTTTCGGCAGCCTCCGGAGCAAAAAAGACAAACGTCCAGCTTTTGCTGCCACAGCAAAGGTGCCAGCGGGGAAAAGTAATGCTGGTTCTCACTGCCTCCTGGAACCCTTTCAAATGCCACAGACAATTTGGCCCTCTCTGCTTTCCTGCGGACTCCATCCTCAAAAGCACCTGTTTTCGCTTTCGGCAGCCTCCGGAGCAAAAAAGACAAACGTCCAGCTTTTGCTGCCACAGCAAAGGTGCCAGCGGGGAAAAGTAATGCTGGTTCTCACTGCCTCCTGGAACCCTTTCAAATGCCACAGACAATTTGGCCCTCTCTGCTTTCCTGCGGACTCCATCCTCAAAAGCACCTGTTTTCGCTTTCGGCAGCCTCCGGAGCAAAAAAGACAAACGTCCAGCTTTTGCTGCCACAGCAAAGGTGCCAGCGGGGAAAAGTAATGCTGGTTCTCACTGCCTCCTGGAACTCCTTCAAATGCCACAGACAATTTGGCCCTCTCTGCTTTGCTGCGGACTCCATCCTCAAAAGCACCTGTTTTCGCTTTCGGCAGCCTCCGGAGCAAAAAAGACAAACGTCCAGCTTTTGCTGCCACAGCAAAGGTGCCAGCAAGGAAATATGATGCTGGTTCTCACTGCCTCCTGGAACCTCTTCAAATGCCACAGACAATTTGGCCCTCTCTGCTTTCCTGCGGACTCCATCCTCAAAAGCAGCTGTTTTCTCTTTCGGCAGCCTCCGGAGCAAAAAAGACAAACGTCCAGCTTTTGCTGCCACAGCAAAGGTGCCAGCGGGGAAAAGTAATGCTGGTTCTCACTGCCTCCTGGAACCTCTTCAAATGCAACAGACAATTTGGCCCTCTCTGCTTTCCTGCGGACTCCATCCTCAAAAGCACCTGTTTTCGCTTTCGGCAGCCTCCGGAGCAAAAAAGACAAACGTCCAGCTTTTGCTGCCACAGCAAAGGTGCCAGCAGGGAAAAGTAATGCTGGTTCTCACTGCCTCCTGGAACTCCTTCAAATGCCACAGACAATTTGGCCCTCTCTGCTTTCCTGCGGACTCCATCCTCAAAAGCACCTGTTTTCGCTTTCGGCAGCCTCCGGAGCAAAAAAGACAAACGTCCAGCTTTTGCTGCCACAGCAAAGGTGCCAGCGGGGAAAAGTAATGCTGGTTCTCACTGCCTCCTGGAACTCCTTCAAATGCCACAGACAATTTGGCCCTCTCTGCTTTCCTGCGGACTCCATCCTCAAAAGCACCTGTTTTCTCTTTCGGCAGCCTCCGGAGCAAAAAAGACAAACGTCCAGCTTTTGCTGCCACAGCAAAGGTGCCAGCGGGGAAAAGTAATGCTGGTTCTCACTGCCTCCTGGAACCCTTTCAAATGCCCCAGACAATTTGGCCCTCTCTGCTTTCCTGCGGACTCCATCCTCAAAAGCACCTGTTTTCGCTTTCGGCAGCCTCCGGAGCAAAAAAGACAAACGTCCAGCTTTTGCTGCCACAGCAAAGGTGCCAGCGGGGAAAAGTAATGCTGGTTCTCACTGCCTCCTGGAACCTCTTCAAATGCAACAGACAATTTGGCCCTCTCTGCTTTCCTGCGGACTCCATCCTCAAAAGCACCTGTTTTCGCTTTCGGCAGCCTCCGGAGCAAAAAAGACAAACGTCCAGCTTTTGCTGCCACAGCAAAGGTGCCAGCAGGGAAAAGTAATGCTGGTTCTCACTGCCTCCTGGAACTCCTTCAAATGCCACAGACAATTTGGCCCTCTCTGCTTTCCTGCGGACTCCATCCTCAAAAGCACCTGTTTTCGCTTTCGGCAGCCTCCGGAGCAAAAAAGACAAACGTCCAGCTTTTGCTGCCACAGCAAAGGTGCCAGCGGGGAAAAGTAATGCTGGTTCTCACTGCCTCCTGGAACCCTTTCAAATGCCACAGACAATTTGGCCCTCTCTGCTTTGCTGCGGACTCCATCCTCAAAAGCACCTGTTTTCGCTTTCGGCAGCCTCCGGAGCAAAAAAGACAAACGTCCAGCTTTTGCTGCCACAGCAAAGGTGCCAGCGGGGAAAAGTAATGCTGGTTCTCACTGCCTCCTGGAACCCTTTCAAATGCCACAGACAATTTGGCCCTCTCTGCTTTCCTGCGGACTCCATCCTCAAAAGCACCTGTTTTCGCTTTCGGCAGCCTCCGGAGCAAAAAAGACAAACGTCCAGCTTTTGCTGCCACAGCAAAGGTGCCAGCGGGGAAAAGTAATGCTGGTTCTCACTGCCTCCTGGAACTCCTTCAAATGCCACAGACAATTTGGCCCTCTCTGCTTTGCTGCGGACTCCATCCTCAAAAGCACCTGTTTTCGCTTTCGGCAGCCTCCGGAGCAAAAAAGACAAACGTCCAGCTTTTGCTGCCACAGCAAAGGTGCCAGCAAGGAAATATGATGCTGGTTCTCACTGCCTCCTGGAACCTCTTCAAATGCCACAGACAATTTGGCCCTCTCTGCTTTCCTGCGGACTCCATCCTCAAAAGCAGCTGTTTTCTCTTTCGGCAGCCTCCGGAGCAAAAAAGACAAACGTCCAGCTTTTGCTGCCACAGCAAAGGTGCCAGCGGGGAAAAGTAATGCTGGTTCTCACTGCCTCCTGGAACCTCTTCAAATGCAACAGACAATTTGGCCCTCTCTGCTTTCCTGCGGACTCCATCCTCAAAAGCACCTGTTTTCGCTTTCGGCAGCCTCCGGAGCAAAAAAGACAAACGTCCAGCTTTTGCTGCCACAGCAAAGGTGCCAGCAGGGAAAAGTAATGCTGGTTCTCACTGCCTCCTGGAACTCCTTCAAATGCCACAGACAATTTGGCCCTCTCTGCTTTCCTGCGGACTCCATCCTCAAAAGCACCTGTTTTCGCTTTCGGCAGCCTCCGGAGCAAAAAAGACAAACGTCCAGCTTTTGCTGCCACAGCAAAGGTGCCAGCGGGGAAAAGTAATGCTGGTTCTCACTGCCTCCTGGAACTCCTTCAAATGCCACAGACAATTTGGCCCTCTCTGCTTTCCTGCGGACTCCATCCTCAAAAGCACCTGTTTTCGCTTTCGGCAGCCTCCGGAGCAAAAAAGACAAACGTCCAGCTTTTGCTGCCACAGCAAAGGTGCCAGCGGGGAAAAGTAATGCTGGTTCTCACTGCCTCCTGGAACCCTTTCAAATGCCACAGACAATTTGGCCCTCTCTGCTTTCCTGCGGACTCCATCCTCAAAAGCACCTGTTTTCGCTTTCGGCAGCCTCCGGAGCAAAAAAGACAAACGTCCAGCTTTTGCTGCCACAGCAAAGGTGCCAGCGGGGAAAAGTAATGCTGGTTCTCACTGCCTCCTGGAACCCTTTCAAATGCCACAGACAATTTGGCCCTCTCTGCTTTCCTGCGGACTCCATCCTCAAAAGCACCTGTTTTCGCTTTCGGCAGCCTCCGGAGCAAAAAAGACAAACGTCCAGCTTTTGCTGCCACAGCAAAGGTGCCAGCGGGGAAAAGTAATGCTGGTTCTCACTGCCTCCTGGAACTCCTTCAAATGCCCCACACAATTTGGCTCTCTCTGCTTTCCTGCGGACTCCATCCTCAAAAGAACCTGTTTTCGCTTTCGACGCCCTCCGGAGCAAAAAAGACAAACGTCCAGATTTTGCTGCCACAGCAAAGGTGCCAGCAAGGAAATATGATGCTGGTCCTCACTGCCTCCTGGAACCCTTTCAAATGCCACAGACAATTTGGCCCTCTCTGCTTTCCTGCGGACTCCATCCTCAAAAGCACCTGTTTTCGCTTTCGGTAACCTCCGGAGCAAAAAAGACAAACGTCCAGCTTTTGCTGCCACAACAAAGGTGCCAGCGGGGAAAAGTAATGCTGGTTCTCACTGCCTCCTGGAACCCTTTCAAATGCCACAGACAATTTGGCCCTCTCTGCTTTCCTGCGGACTCCATCCTCAAAAGCACCTGTTTTCGCTTTCGGCAGCCTCCGGAGCAAAAAAGACAAACGTCCAGCTTTTGCTGCCACAGCAAAGGTACCAGCGGGGAAAAGTAATGCTGGTTCTCACTGCCTCCTGGAACCCTTTCAAATGCCACAGACAATTTGGCCCTCTCTGCTTTCCTGCGGACTCCATCCTCAAAAGCACCTGTTTTCGCTTTCGGCAGCCTCCGGAGCAAAAAAGACAAACGTCCAGCTTTTGCTGCCACAGCAAAGGTGCCAGCGGGGAAAAGTAATGCTGGTTCTCACTGCCTCCTGGAACTCCTTCAAATGCCCCAGACAATTTGGCTCTCTCTGCTTTCCTGCGGACTCCATCCTCAAAAGAACCTGTTTTCGCTTTCGACGCCCTCCGGAGCAAAAAAGACAAACGTCCAGCTTTTGCTGCCACAGCAAAGGTGCCAGCAAGGAAATATGATGCTGGTCCTCACTGCCTCCTGGAACCCTTTCAAATGCCACAGACAATTTGGCCCTCTCTGCTTTCCTGCGGACTCCATCCTCAAAAGCACCTGTTTTCGCTTTCGGTAGCCTCCGGAGCAAAAAAGACAAACGTCCAGCTTTTGCTGCCACAACAAAGGTGCCAGCGGGGAAAAGTAATGCTGGTTCTCACTGCCTCCTGGAACCCTTTCAAATGCCCCAGACAATTTGGCCCTCTCTGCTTTCCTGCGGACTCCATCCTCAAAAGCACCTGTTTTCGCTTTCGGCAGCCTCCGGAGCAAAAAAGACAAACGTCCAGCTTTTGCTGCCACAGCAAAGGTGCCAGCGGGGAAAAGTAATGCTGGTTCTCACTGCCTCCTGGAACCCTTTCAAATGCCACAGACAATTTGGCCCTCTCTGCTTTGCTGCGGACTCCATCCTCAAAAGCACCTGTTTTCGCTTTCGGCAGCCTCCGGAGCAAAAAAGACAAACGTCCAGCTTTTGCTGCCACAGCAAAGGTGCCAGCGGGGAAAAGTAATGCTGGTTCTCACTGCCTCCTGGAACTCCTTCAAATGCCTCAGAGAATTTGGCCCTCTCTGCTTTCCTGCGGACTCCATCCTCAAAAGCACCGGTTTTCGCTTTCGGCAGCCTCCGGAGCAAAAAAGACAAACGTCCAGCTTTTGCTGCCACAGCAAAGGTGCCAGCGGGGAAAAGTAATGCTGGTTCTCACTGCCTCCTGGAACCCTTTCAAATGCCACAGACAATTTGGCCCTCTCTGCTTTCCTGCGGACTCCATCCTCAAAAGCACCTGTTTTCGCTTTCGGCAGCCTCCGGAGCAAAAAAGACAAACGTCCAGCTTTTGCTGCCACAGCAAAGGTGCCAGCAAGGAAATATGATGCTGGTCCTCACTGCCTCCTGGAACCCTTTCAAATGCCACAGACAATTTGGCCCTCTCTGCTTTCCTGCGGACTCCATCCTCAAAAGCACCTGTTTTCGCTTTCGGTAGCCTCCGGAGCAAAAAAGACAAACGTCCAGCTTTTGCTGCCACAACAAAGGTGCCAGCGGGGAAAAGTAATGCTGGTTCTCACTGCCTCCTGGAACCCTTTCAAATGCCCCAGACAATTTGGCCCTCTCTGCTTTCCTGCGGACTCCATCCTCAAAAGCACCTGTTTTCGCTTTCGGCAGCCTCCGGAGCAAAAAAGACAAACGTCCAGCTTTTGCTGCCACAGCAAAGGTGCCAGCGGGGAAAAGTAATGCTGGTTCTCACTGCCTCCTGGAACCCTTTCAAATGCCACAGACAATTTGGCCCTCTCTGCTTTCCTGCGGACTCCATCCTCAAAAGCACCTGTTTTCGCTTTCGGCAGCCTCCGGAGCAAAAAAGACAAACGTCCAGCTTTTGCTGCCACAGCAAAGGTGCCAGCGGGGAAAAGTAATGCTGGTTCTCACTGCCTCCTGGAACCCTTTCAAATGCCACAGACAATTTGGCCCTCTCTGCTTTCCTGCGGACTCCATCCTCAAAAGCACCTGTTTTCGCTTTCGGCAGCCTCCGGAGCAAAAAAGACAAACGTCCAGCTTTTGCTGCCACAGCAAAGGTGCCAGCGGGGAAAAGTAATGCTGGTTCTCACTGCCTCCTGGAACCCTTTCAAATGCCACAGACAATTTGGCCCTCTCTGCTTTCCTGCGGACTCCATCCTCAAAAGCACCTGTTTTCGCTTTCGGCAGCCTCCGGAGCAAAAAAGACAAACGTCCAGCTTTTGCTGCCACAGCAAAGGTGCCAGCGGGGAAAAGTAATGCTGGTTCTCACTGCCTCCTGGAACTCCTTCAAATGCCCCAGACAATTCGGCTCTCTCTGCTTTCCTGCGGACTCCATCCTCAAAAGAACCTGTTTTCGCTTTCGACGCCCTCCGGAGCAAAAAAGACAAACGTCCAGCTTTTGCTGCCACAGCAAAGGTGCCAGCAAGGAAATATGATGCTGGTCCTCACTGCCTCCTGGAACCCTTTCAAATGCCACAGACAATTTGGCCCTCTCTGCTTTCCTGCGGACTCCATCCTCAAAAGCACCTGTTTTCGCTTTCGGCAGCCTCCGGAGCAAAAAAGACAAACGTCCAGCTTTTGCTGCCACAACAAAGGTGCCAGCGGGGAAAAGTAATGCTGGTTCTCACTGCCTCCTGGAACCCTTTCAAATGCCACAGACAATTTGGCCCTCTCTGCTTTCCTGCGGACTCCATCCTCAAAAGCACCTGTTTTCGCTTTCGGCAGCCTCCGGAGCAAAAAAGACAAACGTCCAGCTTTTGCTGCCACAGCAAAGGTGCCAGCGGGGAAAAGTAATGCTGGTTCTCACTGCCTCCTGGAACTCCTTCAAATGCCTCAGAGAATTTGGCCCTCTCTGCTTTCCTGCGGACTCCATCCTCAAAAGCACCGGTTTTCGCTTTCGGCAGCCTCCGGAGCAAAAAAGACAAACGTCCAGCTTTTGCTGCCACAGCAAAGGTGCCAGCGGGGAAAAGTAATGCTGGTTCTCACTGCCTCCTGGAACCCTTTCAAATGCCACAGACAATTTGGCCCTCTCTGCTTTCCTGCGGACTCCATCCTCAAAAGCACCTGTTTTCGCTTTCGGCAGCCTCCGGAGCAAAAAAGACAAACGTCCAGCTTTTGCTGCCACAGCAAAGGTGCCAGCAAGGAAATATGATGCTGGTCCTCACTGCCTCCTGGAACCCTTTCAAATGCCACAGACAATTTGGCCCTCTCTGCTTTCCTGCGGACTCCATCCTCAAAAGCACCTGTTTTCGCTTTCGGTAGCCTCCGGAGCAAAAAAGACAAACGTCCAGCTTTTGCTGCCACAACAAAGGTGCCAGCGGGGAAAAGTAATGCTGGTTCTCACTGCCTCCTGGAACCCTTTCAAATGCCCCAGACAATTTGGCCCTCTCTGCTTTCCTGCGGACTCCATCCTCAAAAGCACCTGTTTTCGCTTTCGGCAGCCTCCGGAGCAAAAAAGACAAACGTCCAGCTTTTGCTGCCACAGCAAAGGTGCCAGCGGGGAAAAGTAATGCTGGTTCTCACTGCCTCCTGGAACCCTTTCAAATGCCACAGACAATTTGGCCCTCTCTGCTTTCCTGCGGACTCCATCCTCAAAAGCACCTGTTTTCGCTTTCGGCAGCCTCCGGAGCAAAAAAGACAAACGTCCAGCTTTTGCTGCCACAGCAAAGGTGCCAGCGGGGAAAAGTAATGCTGGTTCTCACTGCCTCCTGGAACTCCTTCAAATGCCTCAGAGAATTTGGCCCTCTCTGCTTTCCTGCGGACTCCATCCTCAAAAGCACCGGTTTTCGCTTTCGGCAGCCTCCGGAGCAAAAAAGACAAACGTCCAGCTTTTGCTGCCACAGCAAAGGTGCCAGCGGGGAAAAGTGATGCTGGTTCTCACTGCCTCCTGGAACCCTTTCAAATGCCACAGACAATTTGGCCCTCTCTGCTTTCCTGCGGACTCCATCCTCAAAAGCACCTGTTTTCGCTTTCGGCAGCCTCCGGAGCAAAAAAGACAAACGTCCAGCTTTTGCTGCCACAGCAAAGGTGCCAGCGGGGAAAAGTAATGCTGGTTCTCACTGCCTCCTGGAACCCTTTCAAATGCCACAGACAATTTGGCCCTCTCTGCTTTCCTGCGGACTCCATCCTCAAAAGCACCTGTTTTCGCTTTCGGCAGCCTCCGGAGCAAAAAAGACAAACGTCCAGCTTTTGCTGCCACAGCAAAGGTGCCAGCGGGGAAAAGTAATGCTGGTTCTCACTGCCTCCTGGAACCCTTTCAAATGCCACAGACAATTTGGCCCTCTCTGCTTTGCTGCGGACTCCATCCTCAAAAGCACCTGTTTTCGCTTTCGGCAGCCTCCGGAGCAAAAAAGACAAACGTCCAGCTTTTGCTGCCACAGCAAAGGTGCCAGCGGGGAAAAGTAATGCTGGTTCTCACTGCCTCCTGGAACCCTTTCAAATGCCACAGACAATTTGGCCCTCTCTGCTTTCCTGCGGACTCCATCCTCAAAAGAACCTATTTTTGCTTTCGGCGCCCTCCGGAGCAAAAAAGACAAACGTCCAGCTTTTGCTGCCACAGCAAAGGTGCCAGCGGGGAAAAGTAATGCTGTTCTCACTGCCTCCTGGAACCCTTTCAAATGCCACAGACAATTTGGCCTCTCTGCTTTCCTGCGGACTCCATCCTCAACAGAACCTGTTTTCGCTTTCGACGCCCTCCGGAGCAAAAAAGACAAACGTCCAGCTTTTGCTGCCACAGCAAAGGTGCCAGCAAGGAAATATGATGCTGGTCCTCACCGCCTCCTGGAACCCTTTCAAATGCCACAGACAATTTGGCCCTCTCTGCTTTCCTGCGGACTCCATCCTCAAAAGCACCTGTTTTCGCTTTCGGCAACCTCCGGAGCAAAAAAGAAAAACGTCACGCTTTTGCTGCCACAGCAAAGGTACCAGCGGGGAAAAGTAATGCTGGTTCTCACTGCCTCCTGGAACCTCTTCAAATGCCACAGACAATTTGGCCCTCTCTGCTTTCCTGCGGACTCCATCCTCAAAAGCAGCTGTTTTCGCTTTCGGCAGCCTCCGGAGCAAAAAAGACAAACGTCCAGCTTTTGCTGCCACAGCAAAGGTGCCAGCGGGGAAAAGTAATGCTGGTTCTCAATGCCTCCTGGAACCCTTTCAAATGCCACAGACAATTTGGCCCTCTCTGCTTTCCTGCGGACTCCATCCTCAAAAGCACCTGTTTTCGCTTTCGGCAGCCTCCGGAGCAAAAAAGACAAACGTCCAGCTTTTGCTGCCACAGCAAAGGTGCCAGCGGGGAAAAGTAATGCTGGTTCTCACTGCCTCCTGGAACTCCTTCAAATGCCCCAGACAATTTGGCTCTCTCTGCTTTCCTGCGGACTCCATCCTCAAAAGAACCTGTTTTCGCTTTCGACGCCCTCCGGAGCAAAAAAGACAAACGTCCAGCTTTTGCTGCCACAGCAAAGGTGCCAGCAAGGAAATATGATGCTGATCCTCACTGCCTCCTGGAACCCTTTCAAATGCCACAGACAATTTGGCCCTCTCTGCTTTCCTGCGGACTCCATCCTCAAAAGCACCTGTTTTCGCTTTCGGTAGCCTCCGGAGCAAAAAAGACAAACGTCCAGCTTTTGCTGCCACAACAAAGGTGCCAGCGGGGAAAAGTAATGCTGGTTCTCACTGCCTCCTGGAACCCTTTCAAATGCCACAGACAATTTGGCCCTCTCTGCTTTCCTGCGGACTCCATCCTCAAAAGCACCTGTTTTCGCTTTCGGCAGCCTCCGGAGCAAAAAAGACAAACGTCCAGCTTTTGCTGCCACAGCAAAGGTGCCAGCGGGGAAAAGTAATGCTGGTTCTCACTGCCTCCTGGAACCCTTTCAAATGCCACAGACAATTTGGCCCTCTCTGCTTTCCTGCGGACTCCATCCTCAAAAGCACCTGTTTTCGCTTTCGGCAGCCTCCGGAGCAAAAAAGACAAACGTCCAGCTTTTGCTGCCACAGCAAAGGTGCCAGCGGGGAAAAGTAATGCTGGTTCTCACTGCCTCCTGGAACTCCTTCAAATGCCTCAGAGAATTTGGCCCTCTCTGCTTTCCTGCGGACTCCATCCTCAAAAGCACCGGTTTTCGCTTTCGGCAGCCTCCGGAGCAAAAAAGACAAACGTCCAGCTTTTGCTGCCACAGCAAAGGTGCCAGCGGGGAAAAGTAATGCTGGTTCTCACTGCCTCCTGGAACCCTTTCAAATGCCACAGACAATTTGGCCCTCTCTGCTTTCCTGCGGACTCCATCCTCAAAAGCACCTGTTTTCGCTTTCGGCAGCCTCCGGAGCAAAAAAGACAAACGTCCAGCTTTTGCTGCCACAGCAAAGGTGCCAGCGGGGAAAAGTAATGCTGGTTCTCACTGCCTCCTGGAACCCTTTCAAATGCCACAGACAATTTGGCCCTCTCTGCTTTCCTGCGGACTCCATCCTCAAAAGCACCTGTTTTCGCTTTCGGCAGCCTCCGGAGCAAAAAAGACAAACGTCCAGCTTTTGCTGCCACAGCAAAGGTGCCAGCGGGGAAAAGTAATGCTGGTTCTCACTGCCTCCTGGAACCCTTTCAAATGCCACAGACAATTTGGCCCTCTCTGCTTTCCTGCGGACTCCATCCTCAAAAGAACCTATTTTTGCTTTCGGCGCCCTCCGGAGCAAAAAAGACAAACGTCCAGCTTTTGCTGCCACAGCAAAGGTGCCAGCGGGGAAAAGTAATGCTGGTTCTCACTGCCTCCTGGAACCCTTTCAAATGCCACAGACAATTTGGCCCTCTCTGCTTTCCTGCGGACTCCATCCTCAACAGAACCTGTTTTCGCTTTCGACGCCCTCCGGAGCAAAAAAGACAAACGTCCAGCTTTTGCTGCCACAGCAAAGGTGCCAGCAAGGAAATATGATGCTGGTCCTCACTGCCTCCTGGAACCCTTTCAAATGCCACAGACAATTTGGCCCTCTCTGCTTTCCTGCGGACTCCATCCTCAAAAGCACCTGTTTTCGCTTTCGGTAGCCTCCGGAGCAAAAAAGACAAACGTCCAGCTTTTGCTGCCACAGCAAAGGTGCCAGCGGGGAAAAGTAATGCTGGTTCTCACTGCCTCCTGGAACCCTTTCAAATGCCCCAGACAATTTGGCCCTCTCTGCTTTCCTGCGGACTCCATCCTCAAAAGCACCTGTTTTCGCTTTCGGCAGCCTCCGGAGCAAAAAAGACAAACGTCCAGCTTTTGCTGCCACAGCAAAGGTGCCAGCGGGGAAAAGTAATGCTGGTTCTCACTGCCTCCTGGAACCCTTTCAAATGCCACAGACAATTTGGCCCTCTCTGCTTTCCTGCGGACTCCATCCTCAAAAGCACCTGTTTTCGCTTTCGGCAGCCTCCGGAGCAAAAAAGACAAATGTCCAGCTTTTGCTGCCACAGCAAAGGTGCCAGCGGGGAAAAGTAATGCTGGTTCTCACTGCCTCCTGGAACCCTTTCAAATGCCACAGACAATTTGGCCCTCTCTGCTTTGCTGCGGACTCCATCCTCAAAAGCACCTGTTTTCGCTTTCGGCAGCCTCTGGAGCAAAAAAGACAAACGTCCAGCTTTTGCTGCCACAGCAAAGGTGCCAGCGGGGAAAAGTAATGCTGGTTCTCACTGCCTCCTGGAACCCTTTCAAATGCCACAGACAATTTGGCCCTCTCTGCTTTCCTGCGGACTCCATCCTCAAAAGAACCTATTTTTGCTTTCGGCGCCCTCCGGAGCAAAAAAGACAAACGTCCAGCTTTTGCTGCCACAGCAAAGGTGCCAGCAAGGAAATATGATGCTGGTTCTCACTGCCTCCTGGAACCTCTTCAAATGCCACAGACAATTTGGCCCTCTCTGCTTTCCTGCGGACTCCATCCTCAAAAGCACCTGTTTTCGCTTTCGGCAGCCTCCGGAGCAAAAAAGACAAACGTCCAGCTTTTGCTGCCACAGCAAAGGTGCCAGCGGGGAAAAGTAATGCTGGTTCTCACTGCCTCCTGGAACCCTTTCAAATGCCACAGACAATTTGGCCCTCTCTGCTTTCCTGCGGACTCCATCCTCAAAAGCACCTGTTTTCGCTTTCGGCAGCCTCCGGAGCAAAAAAGACAAACGTCCAGCTTTTGCTGCCACAGCAAAGGTGCCAGCGGGGAAAAGTAATGCTGGTTCTCACTGCCTCCTGGAACCCTTTCAAATGCCACAGACAATTTGGCCCTCTCTGCTTTCCTGCGGACTCCATCCTCAAAAGCACCTGTTTTCGCTTTCGGCAACCTCCGGAGCAAAAAAGACAAACGTCCAGCTTTTGCTGCCACAGCAAAGGTGCCAGCGGGGAAAAGTAATGCTGGTTCTCACTGCCTCCTGGAACCCTTTCAAATGCCCCAAACAATTTGGCCCTCTCTGCTTTCCTGCGGACTCCATCCTCAAAAGCACCTGTTTTCGCTTTCGGCAGCCTCCGGAGCAAAAAAGACAAACGTCCAGCTTTTGCTGCCACAGCAAAGGTGCCAGCGGGGAAAAGTAATGCTGGTTCTCACTGCCTCCTGGAACCCTTTCAAATGCCACAGACAATTTGGCCCTCTCTGCTTTCCTGCGGACTCCATCCTCAAAAGAACCTATTTTCCCTTTCGGCAGCCTCCGGAGCAAAAAAGACAAACGTCCAGCTTTTGCTGCCACAGCAAAGGTGCCAGCGGGGAAAAGTGATGCTGGTTCTCACTGCCTCCTGGAACCCTTTCAAATGCCACAGACAATTTGGCCCTCTCTGCTTTCCTGCGGACTCCATCCTCAAAAGCACCTGTTTTCGCTTTCGGCAGCCTCCGGAGCAAAAAAGACAAACGTCCAGCTTTTGCTGCCACAGCAAAGGTGCCAGCGGGGAAAAGTAATGCTGGTTCTCACTGCCTCCTGGAACCCTTTCAAATGCCACAGACAATTTGGCCCTCTCTGCTTTCCTGCGGACTCCATCCTCAAAAGCACCTGTTTTCGCTTTCGGCAGCCTCCGGAGCAAAAAAGACAAACGTCCAGCTTTTGCTGCCACAGCAAAGGTGCCAGCGGGGAAAAGTAATGCTGGTTCTCACTGCCTCCTGGAACCCTTTCAAATGCCCCAGACAATTTGGCCCTCTCTGCTTTCCTGCGGACTCCATCCTCAAAAGCACCTGTTTTCGCTTTCGGCAGCCTCCGGAGCAAAAAAGACAAACGTCCAGCTTTTGCTGCCACAGCAAAGGTGCCAGCGGGGAAAAGTAATGCTGGTTCTCACTGCCTCCTGGAACCCTTTCAAATGCCACAGACAATTTGGCCCTCTCTGCTTTCCTGCGGACTCCATCCTCAAAAGCACCTGTTTTCGCTTTCGGCAGCCTCCGGAGCAAAAAAGACAAATGTCCAGCTTTTGCTGCCACAGCAAAGGTGCCAGCGGGGAAAAGTAATGCTGGTTCTCACTGCCTCCTGGAACCCTTTCAAATGCCACAGACAATTTGGCCCTCTCTGCTTTGCTGCGGACTCCATCCTCAAAAGCACCTGTTTTCGCTTTCGGCAGCCTCTGGAGCAAAAAAGACAAACGTCCAGCTTTTGCTGCCACAGCAAAGGTGCCAGCGGGGAAAAGTAATGCTGGTTCTCACTGCCTCCTGGAACCCTTTCAAATGCCACAGACAATTTGGCCCTCTCTGCTTTCCTGCGGACTCCATCCTCAAAAGAACCTATTTTTGCTTTCGGCGCCCTCCGGAGCAAAAAAGACAAACGTCCAGCTTTTGCTGCCACAGCAAAGGTGCCAGCAAGGAAATATGATGCTGGTTCTCACTGCCTCCTGGAACCTCTTCAAATGCCACAGACAATTTGGCCCTCTCTGCTTTCCTGCGGACTCCATCCTCAAAAGCACCTGTTTTCGCTTTCGGCAGCCTCCGGAGCAAAAAAGACAAACGTCCAGCTTTTGCTGCCACAGCAAAGGTGCCAGCGGGGAAAAGTAATGCTGGTTCTCACTGCCTCCTGGAACCCTTTCAAATGCCACAGACAATTTGGCCCTCTCTGCTTTCCTGCGGACTCCATCCTCAAAAGCACCTGTTTTCGCTTTCGGCAGCCTCCGGAGCAAAAAAGACAAACGTCCAGCTTTTGCTGCCACAGCAAAGGTGCCAGCGGGGAAAAGTAATGCTGGTTCTCACTGCCTCCTGGAACCCTTTCAAATGCCACAGACAATTTGGCCCTCTCTGCTTTCCTGCGGACTCCATCCTCAAAAGCACCTGTTTTCGCTTTCGGCAACCTCCGGAGCAAAAAAGACAAACGTCCAGCTTTTGCTGCCACAGCAAAGGTGCCAGCGGGGAAAAGTAATGCTGGTTCTCACTGCCTCCTGGAACCCTTTCAAATGCCCCAAACAATTTGGCCCTCTCTGCTTTCCTGCGGACTCCATCCTCAAAAGCACCTGTTTTCGCTTTCGGCAGCCTCCGGAGCAAAAAAGACAAACGTCCAGCTTTTGCTGCCACAGCAAAGGTGCCAGCGGGGAAAAGTAATGCTGGTTCTCACTGCCTCCTGGAACCCTTTCAAATGCCACAGACAATTTGGCCCTCTCTGCTTTCCTGCGGACTCCATCCTCAAAAGCACCTGTTTTCGCTTTCGGCAGCCTCCGGAGCAAAAAAGACAAACGTCCAGCTTTTGCTGCCACAGCAAAGGTGCCAGCGGGGAAAAGTAATGCTGGTTCTCACTGCCTCCTGGAACCCTTTCAAATGCCACAGACAATTTGGCCCTCTCTGCTTTCCTGCGGACTCCATCCTCAAAAGAACCTATTTTTGCTTTCGGCAGCCTCCGGAGCAAAAAAGACAAACGTCCAGCTTTTGCTGCCACAGCAAAGGTGCCAGAAAGGAAATATGATGCTGGTTCTCACTGCCTCCTGGAACCTCTTCAAATGCCTCAGACAATTTGGCCCTCTCTGCTTTCCTGCGGACTCCATCCTCAAAAGCACCTGTTTTCGCTTTCGGCAGCCTCCGGAGCAAAAAAGACAAACGTCCAGCTTTTGCTGCCACAGCAAAGGTGCCAGCGGGGAAAAGTAATGCTGGTTCTCACTGCCTCCTGGAACCCTTTCAAATGCCACAGACAATTTGGCCCTCTCTGCTTTCCTGCGGACTCCATCCTCAAAAGCACCTGTTTTCGCTTTCGGCAGCCTCCGGAGCAAAAAAGACAAACGTCCAGCTTTTGCTGCCACAGCAAAGGTGCCAGCGGGGAAAAGTAATGCTGGTTCTCACTGCCTCCTGGAACCCTTTCAAATGCCACAGACAATTTGGCCCTCTCTGCTTTCCTGCGGACTCCATCCTCAAAAGCACCTGTTTTCGCTTTCGGCAACCTCCGGAGCAAAAAAGACAAACGTCCAGCTTTTGCTGCCACAGCAAAGGTGCCAGCGGGGAAAAGTAATGCTGGTTCTCACTGCCTCCTGGAACCCTTTCAAATGCCCCAAACAATTTGGCCCTCTCTGCTTTCCTGCGGACTCCATCCTCAAAAGCACCTGTTTTCGCTTTCGGCAGCCTCCGGAGCAAAAAAGACAAACGTCCAGCTTTTGCTGCCACAGCAAAGGTGCCAGCGGGGAAAAGTAATGCTGGTTCTCACTGCCTCCTGGAACCCTTTCAAATGCCACAGACAATTTGGCCCTCTCTGCTTTCCTGCGGACTCCATCCTCAAAAGAACCTATTTTTGCTTTCGGCGCCCTCCGGAGCAAAAAAGACAAACGTCCAGCTTTTGCTGCCACAGCAAAGGTGCCAGCGGGGAAAAGTGATGCTGGTTCTCACTGCCTCCTGGAACCCTTTCAAATGCCACAGACAATTTGGCCCTCTCTGCTTTCCTGCGGACTCCATCCTCAAAAGCACCTGTTTTCGCTTTCGGCAGCCTCCGGAGCAAAAAAGACAAACGTCCAGCTTTTGCTGCCACAGCAAAGGTGCCAGCGGGGAAAAGTAATGCTGGTTCTCACTGCCTCCTGGAACCCTTTCAAATGCCACAGACAATTTGGCCCTCTCTGCTTTCCTGCGGACTCCATCCTCAAAAGCACCTGTTTTCGCTTTCGGCAGCCTCCGGAGCAAAAAAGACAAACGTCCAGCTTTTGCTGCCACAGCAAAGGTGCCAGCGGGGAAAAGTAATGCTGGTTCTCACTGCCTCCTGGAACCCTTTCAAATGCCACAGACAATTTGGCCCTCTCTGCTTTGCTGCGGACTCCATCCTCAAAAGCACCTGTTTTCGCTTTCGGCAGCCTCCGGAGCAAAAAAGACAAACGTCCAGCTTTTGCTGCCACAGCAAAGGTGCCAGCGGGGAAAAGTAATGCTGGTTCTCACTGCCTCCTGGAACCCTTTCAAATGCCCCAGACAATTTGGCCCTCTCTGCTTTCCTGCGGACTCCATCCTCAAAAGAACCTATTTTTGCTTTCGGCGCCCTCCGGAGCAAAAAAGACAAACGTCCAGCTTTTGCTGCCACAGCAAAGGTACCAGCGGGGAAAAGTAATGCTGGTTCTCACTGCCTCCTGGAACCCTCTTCAAATGCCACAGACAATTTGGCCCTCTCTGCTTTCCTGCGGACTCCATCCTCAAAAGCACCTGTTTTCACTTTCGGCAGCCTCCGGAGCAAAAAAGACAAACGTCCAGCTTTTGCTGCCACAGCAAAGGTGCCAGCGGGGAAAAGTAATGCTGGTTCTCACTGCCTCCTGGAACCCTTTCAAATGCCCCAAACAATTTGGCCCTCTCTGCTTTCCTGCGGACTCCATCCTCAAAAGCACCTGTTTTCGCTTTCGGCAGCCTCCGGAGCAAAAAAGACAAACGTCCAGCTTTTGCTGCCACAGCAAAGGTGCCAGCGGGGAAAAGTAATGCTGGTTCTCACTGCCTCCTGGAACCCTTTCAAATGCCACAGACAATTTGGCCCTCTCTGCTTTCCTGCGGACTCCATCCTCAAAAGAACCTATTTTCCCTTTCGGCAGCCTCCGGAGCAAAAAAGACAAACGTCCAGCTTTTGCTGCCACAGCAAAGGTGCCAGCGGGGAAAAGTGATGCTGGTTCTCACTGCCTCCTGGAACCCTTTCAAATGCCACAGACAATTTGGCCCTCTCTGCTTTCCTGCGGACTCCATCCTCAAAAGCACCTGTTTTCGCTTTCGGCAGCCTCCGGAGCAAAAAAGACAAACGTCCAGCTTTTGCTGCCACAGCAAAGGTGCCAGCGGGGAAAAGTAATGCTGGTTCTCACTGCCTCCTGGAACCCTTTCAAATGCCACAGACAATTTGGCCCTCTCTGCTTTCCTGCGGACTCCATCCTCAAAAGCACCTGTTTTCGCTTTCGGCAGCCTCCGGAGCAAAAAAGACAAACGTCCAGCTTTTGCTGCCACAGCAAAGGTGCCAGCGGGGAAAAGTAATGCTGGTTCTCACTGCCTCCTGGAACCCTTTCAAATGCCACAGACAATTTGGCCCTCTCTGCTTTCCTGCGGACTCCATCCTCAAAAGAACCTATTTTTGCTTTCGGCAGCCTCCGGAGCAAAAAAGACAAACGTCCAGCTTTTGCTGCCACAGCAAAGGTGCCAGAAAGGAAATATGATGCTGGTTCTCACTGCCTCCTGGAACCTCTTCAAATGCCTCAGACAATTTGGCCCTCTCTGCTTTCCTGCGGACTCCATCCTCAAAAGCACCTGTTTTCGCTTTCGGCAGCCTCCGGAGCAAAAAAGACAAACGTCCAGCTTTTGCTGCCACAGCAAAGGTGCCAGCGGGGAAAAGTAATGCTGGTTCTCACTGCCTCCTGGAACCCTTTCAAATGCCACAGACAATTTGGCCCTCTCTGCTTTCCTGCGGACTCCATCCTCAAAAGCACCTGTTTTCGCTTTCGGCAGCCTCCGGAGCAAAAAAGACAAACGTCCAGCTTTTGCTGCCACAGCAAAGGTGCCAGCGGGGAAAAGTAATGCTGGTTCTCACTGCCTCCTGGAACCCTTTCAAATGCCACAGACAATTTGGCCCTCTCTGCTTTCCTGCGGACTCCATCCTCAAAAGCACCTGTTTTCGCTTTCGGCAACCTCCGGAGCAAAAAAGACAAACGTCCAGCTTTTGCTGCCACAGCAAAGGTGCCAGCGGGGAAAAGTAATGCTGGTTCTCACTGCCTCCTGGAACCCTTTCAAATGCCCCAAACAATTTGGCCCTCTCTGCTTTCCTGCGGACTCCATCCTCAAAAGCACCTGTTTTCGCTTTCGGCAGCCTCCGGAGCAAAAAAGACAAACGTCCAGCTTTTGCTGCCACAGCAAAGGTGCCAGCGGGGAAAAGTAATGCTGGTTCTCACTGCCTCCTGGAACCCTTTCAAATGCCACAGACAATTTGGCCCTCTCTGCTTTCCTGCGGACTCCATCCTCAAAAGAACCTATTTTTGCTTTCGGCGCCCTCCGGAGCAAAAAAGACAAACGTCCAGCTTTTGCTGCCACAGCAAAGGTGCCAGCGGGGAAAAGTGATGCTGGTTCTCACTGCCTCCTGGAACCCTTTCAAATGCCACAGACAATTTGGCCCTCTCTGCTTTCCTGCGGCGGACTCCATCCTCAAAAGCACCTGTTTTCGCTTTCGGCAGCCTCCGGAGCAAAAAAGACAAACGTCCAGCTTTTGCTGCCACAGCAAAGGTGCCAGCGGGGAAAAGTAATGCTGGTTCTCACTGCCTCCTGGAACCCTTTCAAATGCCACAGACAATTTGGCCCTCTCTGCTTTCCTGCGGACTCCATCCTCAAAGCACCTGTTTTCGCTTTCGGCAGCCTCCGGAGCAAAAAAGACAAACGTCCAGCTTTTGCTGCCACAGCAAAGGTGCCAGCGGGGAAAAGTAATGCTGGTTCTCACTGCCTCCTGGAACCCTTTCAAATGCCACAGACAATTTGGCCCTCTCTGCTTTGCTGCGGACTCCATCCTCAAAAGCACTGTTTCGCTTTCGGCAGCCTCCGGAGCAAAAAAGACAAACGTCCAGCTTTTGCTGCCACAGCAAAGGTGCCAGCGGGGAAAAGTAATGCTGGTTCTCACTGCCTCCTGGAACCCTTTCAAATGCCCCAGACAATTTGGCCCTCTCTGCTTTCCTGCGGACTCCATCCTCAAAAGAACCTATTTTTGCTTTCGGCGCCCTCCGGAGCAAAAAAGACAAACGTCCAGCTTTTGCTGCCACAGCAAAGGTACCAGCGGGGAAAAGTAATGCTGGTTCTCACTGCCTCCTGGAACCCTCTTCAAATGCCACAGACAATTTGGCCCTCTCTGCTTTCCTGTGGACTCCATCCTCAAAAGAACCTGTTTTCACTTTCGGCAGCCTCCGGAGCAAAAAAGACAAACGTCCAGCTTTTGCTGCCACAGCAAAGGTGCCAGCAAGGAAATATGATGCTGGTTCTCACTGCCTCCTGGAACCTCTTCAAATGCCTCAGACAATTTGGCCCTCTCTGCTTTCCTGCGGACTCCATCCTCAAAAGCACCTGTTTTCGCTTTCGGCAGCCTCCGGAGCAAAAAAGACAAACGTCCAGCTTTTGCTGCCACAGCAAAGGTGCCAGCGGGGAAAAGTAATGCTGGTTCTCACTGCCTCCTGGAACTCCTTCAAATGCCACAGACAATTTGGCCCTCTCTGCTTTCCTGCGGACTCCATCCTCAAAAGCACCTGTTTTCGCTTTCGGCAGCCTCCGGAGCAAAAAAGACAAACGTCCAGCTTTTGCTGCCACAGCAAAGGTGCCAGCGGGGAAAAGTAATGCTGGTGCTCACTGCCTCCTGGAACCCTTTCAAATGCCACAGACAATTTGGCCCTCTCTGCTTTCCTGTGGACTCCATCCTCAAAAGCACCTGTTTTCGCTTTCGGCAGCCTCCGGAGCAAAAAAGACAAATGTCCAGCTTTTGCTGCCACAGCAAAGGTGCCAGCGGGGAAAAGTAATGCTGGTTCTCACTGCCTCCTGGAACCCTTTCAAATGCCACAGACAATTTGGCCCTCTCTGCTTTCCTGCGGACTCCATCCTCAAAAGCAGCTGTTTTCGCTTTCGGCAGCCTCCGGAGCAAAAAAGACAAACGTCCAGCTTTTGCTGCCACAGCAAAGGTGCCAGCGGGGAAAAGTAATGCTGGTTCTCACTGCCTCCTGGAACCCTTTCAAATGCCACAGACAATTTGGCCCTCTCTGCTTTGCTGCGGACTCCATCCTCAAAAGCACCTGTTTTCGCTTTCGGCAGCCTCCGGAGCAAAAAAGACAAACGTCCAGCTTTTGCTGCCACAGCAAAGGTGCCAGCGGGGAAAAGTAATGCTGGTTCTCACTGCCTCCTGGAACCCTTTCAAATGCCACAGACAATTTGGCCCTCTCTGCTTTCCTGCGGACTCCATCCTCAAAAGAACCTATTTTTGCTTTCGGCGCCCTCCGGAGCAAAAAGACAAACGTCACGCTTTTGCTGCCACAGCAAAGGTACCAGCGGGGAAAAGTAATGCTGGTTCTCACTGCCTCCTGGAACCCTTTCAAATGCCACAGACAATTTGGCCCTCTCTGCTTTGCTGCGGACTCCATCCTCAAAAGCACCTGTTTTCGCTTTCGGCAGCCTCCGGAGCAAAAAAGACAAACGTCCAGCTTTTGCTGCCACAGCAAAGGTGCCAGCGGGGAAAAGTAATGCTGGTTCTCACTGCCTCCTGGAACCCTTTCAAATGCCACAGACAATTTGGCCCTCTCTGCTTTCCTGCGGACTCCATCCTCAAAAGAACCTATTTTTGCTTTCGGCGCCCTCCGGAGCAAAAAAGACAAACGTCCAGCTTTTGCTGCCACAGCAAAGGTACCAGCGGGGAAAAGTAATGCTGGTTCTCACTGCCTCCTGGAACCCTCTTCAAATGCCACAGACAATTTGGCCCTCTCTGCTTTCCTGCGGACTCCATCCTCAAAAGCACCTGTTTTCACTTTCGGCAGCCTCCGGAGCAAAAAAGACAAACGTCCAGCTTTTGCTGCCACAGCAAAGGTGCCAGCGGGGAAAAGTAATGCTGGTTCTCACTGCCTCCTGGAACCTCTTCAAATGCCCCAGACAATTTGGCCCTCTCTGCTTTCCTGCGGACTCCATCCTCAAAAGCACCTTTTTTCGCTTTCGGCAGCCTCCGGAGCAAAAAAGACAAACGTCCAGCTTTTGCTGCCACAGCAAAGGTGCCAGCGGGAAAAGTAATGCTGGTTCTCACTGCCTCCTGAAACCCTTTCAAATGCCATAGACAATTTGGCCCTCTCTGCTTTCCTGCGGACTCCATCCTCAAAAGCACCTGTTTTCGCTTTCGGCAGCCTCCGGAGCAAAAAAGACAAACGTCCAGCTTTTGCTGCCACAGCAAAGGTGCCAGCGGGGAAAAGTAATGCTGGATCTCACTGCCTCCTGGAACTCTTTCAAATGCCACAGACAATTTGGCCCTCTCTGCTTTCCTGCGGACTCCATCCTCAACAGAACCTGTTTTCGCTTTCGACGCCCTCCGGAGCAAAAAAGACAAACGTCCAGCTTTTGCTGCCACAGCAAAGGTGCCAGCAAGGAAATATGATGCTGGTTCTCACTGCCTCCTGGAACCTCTTCAAATGCCTCAGACAATTTGGCCCTCTCTGCTTTCCTGCGGACTCCATCCTCAAAAGCACCTGTTTTCGCTTTCGGCAGCCTCCGGAGCAAAAAAGACAAACGTCCAGCTTTTGCTGCCACAGCAAAGGTGCCAGCGGGGAAAAGTAATGCTGGTTCTCACTGCCTCCTGGAACTCCTTCAAATGCCACAGACAATTTGGCCCTCTCTGCTTTCCTGCGGACTCCATCCTCAAAAGCACCTGTTTTCGCTTTCGGCAGCCTCCGGAGCAAAAAAGACAAACGTCCAGCTTTTGCTGCCACAGCAAAGGTGCCAGCGGGGAAAAGTAATGCTGGTGCTCACTGCCTCCTGGAACCCTTTCAAATGCCACAGACAATTTGGCCCTCTCTGCTTTCCTGTGGACTCCATCCTCAAAAGCACCTGTTTTCGCTTTCGGCAGCCTCCGGAGCAAAAAAGACAAATGTCCAGCTTTTGCTGCAACAGCAAAGGTGCCAGCGGGGAAAAGTAATGCTGGTTCTCACTGCCTCCTGGAACCCTTTCAAATGCCACAGACAATTTGGCCCTCTCTGCTTTCCTGCGGACTCCATCCTCAAAAGCAGCTGTTTTCGCTTTCGGCAGCCTCCGGAGCAAAAAAGACAAACGTCCAGCTTTTGCTGCCACAGCAAAGGTGCCAGCGGGGAAAAGTAATGCTGGTTCTCACTGCCTCCTGGAACCCTTTCAAATGCCACAGACAATTTGGCCCTCTCTGCTTTGCTGCGGACTCCATCCTCAAAAGCACCTGTTTTCGCTTTCGGCAGCCTCCGGAGCAAAAAAGACAAACGTCCAGCTTTTGCTGCCACAGCAAAGGTGCCAGCGGGGAAAAGTAATGCTTGTTCTCACTGCCTCCTGGAACCCTTTCAAATGCCACAGACAATTTGGCCCTCTCTTGCTTTCCTGCGGACTCCATCCTCAAAAGAACCTATTTTTGCTTTCGGCGCCCTCCGGAGCAAAAAAGACAAACGTCACGCTTTTGCTGCCACAGCAAAGGTACCAGCGGGGAAAAGTAATGCTGGTTCTCACTGCCTCCTGGAACCCTTTCAAATGCCCCAGACAATTTGGCCCTCTCTGCTTTCCTGCGGACTCCATCCTCAAAAGAACCTATTTTCCCTTTCGGAGCCCTCCGGAGCAAAAAAGACAAACGTCCAGCTTTTGCTGCCACAGCAAAGGTGCCAGCGGGGAAAAGTGATGCTGGTTCTCACTGCCTCCTGGAACCCTTTCAAATGCCACAGACAATTTGGCCCTCTCTGCTTTCCTGCGGACTCCATCCTCAAAAGCACCTGTTTTCGCTTTCGGCAGCCTCCGGAGCAAAAAAGACAAACGTCCAGCTTTTGCTGCCACAGCAAAGGTGCCAGCGGGGAAAAGTAATGCTGGTGCTCACTGCCTCCTGGAACCCTTTCAAATGCCACAGACAATTTGGCCCTCTCTGCTTTCCTGCGGACTCCATCCTCAAAAGCACCTGTTTTCGCTTTCGGCAGCCTCCGGAGCAAAAAAGACAAACGTCCAGCTTTTGCTGCCACAGCAAAGGTGCCAGCGGGGAAAAGTAATGCTGGTTCTCACTGCCTCCTGGAACTCTTTCAAATGCCACAGACAATTTGGCCCTCTCTGCTTTCCTGCGGACTCCATCCTCAACAGAACCTGTTTTCGCTTTCGACGCCCTCCGGAGCAAAAAAGACAAACGTCCAGCTTTTGCTGCCACAGCAAAGGTGCCAGCGGGGAAAAGTAATGCTGGTTCTCACTGCCTCCTGGAACCCTTTCAAATGCCACAGACAATTTGGCCCTCTCTGCTTTCCTGCGGACTCCATCCTCAAAAGCACCTGTTTTCGCTTTCGGCAGCCTCCGGAGCAAAAAAGACAAACGTCCAGCTTTTGCTGCCACAGCAAAGGTGCCAGCGGGGAAAAGTAATGCTGGTTCTCACTGCCTCCTGGAACTCCTTCAAATGCCTCAGAGAATTTGGCCCTCTCTGCTTTCCTGCGGACTCCATCCTCAAAAGCACCGGTTTTCGCTTTCGGCAGCCTCCGGAGCAAAAAAGACAAACGTCCAGCTTTTGCTGCCACAGCAAAGGTGCCAGCGGGGAAAAGTAATGCTGGTTCTCACTGCCTCCTGGAACCCTTTCAAATGCCACAGACAATTTGGCCCTCTCTGCTTTCCTGCGGACTCCATCCTCAAAAGCACCTGTTTTCGCTTTCGGCAGCCTCCGGAGCAAAAAAGACAAACGTCCAGCTTTTTCTGCCACAGCAAACGTGCCAGAGGGGAAAAGTAATGCTGGTTCTCACTGCCTCCTGGAACCCTTTCAAATGCCACAGACAATTTGGCCCTCTCTGCTTTCCTGCGGACTCCATCCTCAAAAGAACCTATTTTCGCTTTCGACGCCCTTCGGAGCAAAAAAGACAAACGTCCAGCTTTTGCTGCCACAGCAAAGGTGCCAGCGGGGAAAAGTAATGCTGGTTCTCACTGCCTCCTGGAACCCTTTCAAATGCCACAGACAATTTGGCCCTCTCTGCTTTCCTGCGGACTCCATCCTCAAAAGCACCTGTTTTCGCTTTCGGCAGCCTCCGGAGCAAAAAAGACAAACGTCCAGCTTTTGCTGCCACAGCAAAGGTGCCAGCGGGGAAAAGTAATGCTGGTTCTCACTGCCTCCTGGAACTCCTTCAAATGCCTCAGAGAATTTGGCCCTCTCTGCTTTCCTGCGGACTCCATCCTCAAAAGCACCGGTTTTCGCTTTCGGCAGCCTCCGGAGCAAAAAAGACAAACGTCCAGCTTTTGCTGCCACAGCAAAGGTGCCAGCGGGGAAAAGTAATGCTGGTTCTCACTGCCTCCTGGAACCCTTTCAAATGCCACAGACAATTTGGCCCTCTCTGCTTTCCTGCGGACTCCATCCTCAAAAGCACCTGTTTTCGCTTTCGGCAGCCTCCGGAGCAAAAAAGACAAACGTCCAGCTTTTGCTGCCACAGCAAAGGTGCCAGCGGGGAAAAGTAATGCTGGTTCTCACTGCCTCCTGGAACCCTTTCAAATGCCACAGACAATTTGGCCCTCTCTGCTTTCCTGCGGACTCCATCCTCAAAAGAACCTATTTTTGCTTTCGGCGCCCTCCGGAGCAAAAAAGACAAACGTCCAGCTTTTGCTGCCACAGCAAAGGTGCCAGCGGGGAAAAGTAATGCTGGTTCTCACTGCCTCCTGGAACCCTTTCAAATGCCACAGACAATTTGGCCCTCTCTGCTTTCCTGCGGACTCCATCCTCAACAGAACCTGTTTTCGCTTTCGACGCCCTCCGGAGCAAAAAAGACAAACGTCCAGCTTTTGCTGCCACAGCAAAGGTGCCAGCGGGGAAAAGTGATGCTGGTTCTCACTGCCTCCTGGAACCCTTTCAAATGCCACAGACAATTTGGCCCTCTCTGCTTTCCTGCGGACTCCATCCTCAAAAGCACCTGTTTTCGCTTTCGGCAGCCTCCGGAGCAAAAAAGACAAACGTCCAGCTTTTGCTGCCACAGCAAAGGTGCCAGCGGGGAAAAGTAATGCTGGTTCTCACTGCCTCCTGGAACCCTTTCAAATGCCACAGACAATTTGGCCCTCTCTGCTTTCCTGCGGACTCCATCCTCAAAAGCACCTGTTTTCGCTTTCGGCAGCCTCCGGAGCAAAAAAGACAAACGTCCAGCTTTTGCTGCCACAGCAAAGGTGCCAGCGGGGAAAAGTGATGCTGGTTCTCACTGCCTCCTGGAACCCTTTCAAATGCCACAGACAATTTGGCCCTCTCTGCTTTCCTGCGGACTCCATCCTCAAAAGCACCTGTTTTCGCTTTCGGCAGCCTCCGGAGCAAAAAAGACAAACGTCCAGCTTTTGCTGCCACAGCAAAGGTGCCAGCGGGGAAAAGTAATGCTGGTTCTCACTGCCTCCTGGAACCCTTTCAAATGCCACAGACAATTTGGCCCTCTCTGCTTTCCTGCGGACTCCATCCTCAAAAGCACCTGTTTTCGCTTTCGGCAGCCTCCGGAGCAAAAAAGACAAACGTCCAGCTTTTGCTGCCACAGCAAAGGTGCCAGCGGGGAAAAGTAATGCTGGTTCTCACTGCCTCCTGGAACCCTTTCAAATGCCACAGACAATTTGGCCCTCTCTGCTTTGCTGCGGACTCCATCCTCAAAAGCACCTGTTTTCGCTTTCGGCAGCCTCCGGAGCAAAAAAGACAAACGTCCAGCTTTTGCTGCCACAGCAAAGGTGCCAGCGGGGAAAAGTAATGCTGGTTCTCACTGCCTCCTGGAACCCTTTCAAATGCCACAGACAATTTGGCCCTCTCTGCTTTCCTGCGGACTCCATCCTCAAAAGAACCTATTTTTGCTTTCGGCGCCCTCCGGAGCAAAAAAGACAAACGTCCAGCTTTTGCTGCCACAGCAAAGGTACCAGCGGGGAAAAGTAATGCTGGTTCTCACTGCCTCCTGGAACCTCTTCAAATGCCACAGACAATTTGGCCCTCTCTGCTTTCCTGCGGACTCCATCCTCAAAAGCACCTGTTTTCACTTTCGGCAGCCTCCGGAGCAAAAAAGACAAACGTCCAGCTTTTGCTGCCACAGCAAAGGTGCCAGCGGGGAAAAGTAATGCTGGTTCTCACTGCCTCCTGGAACCTCTTCAAATGCCCCAGACAATTTGGCCCTCTCTGCTTTCCTGCGGACTCCATCCTCAAAAGCACCTGTTTTCGCTTTCGGCAGCCTCCGGAGCAAAAAAGACAAACGTCCAGCTTTTGCTGCCACAGCAAAGGTGCCAGCGGGGAAAAGTAATGCTGGTTCTCACTGCCTCCTGGAACCCTTTCAAATGCCACAGACAATTTGGCCCTCTCTTGCTTTCCTGCGGACTCCATCCTCAAAAGAACCTATTTTTGCTTTCGGCGCCCTCCGGAGCAAAAAAGACAAACGTCACGCTTTTGCTGCCACAGCAAAGGTACCAGCGGGGAAAAGTAATGCTGGTTCTCACTGCCTCCTGGAACCCTTTCAAATGCCACAGACAATTTGGCCCTCTCTGCTTTCCTGCGGACTCCATCCTCAAAAGAACCTATTTTCCCTTTCGGCGCCCTCCGGAGCAAAAAAGACAAACGTCCAGCTTTTGCTGCCACAGCAAAGGTGCCAGCGGGGAAAAGTGATGCTGGTTCTCACTGCCTCCTGGAACCCTTTCAAATGCCACAGACAATTTGGCCCTCTCTGCTTTCCTGCGGACTCCATCCTCAAAAGCACCTGTTTTCGCTTTCGGCAGCCTCCGGAGCAAAAAAGACAAACGTCCAGCTTTTGCTGCCACAGCAAAGGTGCCAGCGGGGAAAAGTAATGCTGGTTCTCACTGCCTCCTGGAACCCTTTCAAATGCCACAGACAATTTGGCCCTCTCTGCTTTCCTGCGGACTCCATCCTCAAAAGCACCTGTTTTCGCTTTCGGCAGCCTCCGGAGCAAAAAAGACAAACGTCCAGCTTTTGCTGCCACAGCAAAGGTGCCAGCGGGGAAAAGTAATGCTGGTTCTCACTGCCTCCTGGAACTCTTTCAAATGCCACAGACAATTTGGCCCTCTCTGCTTTCCTGCGGACTCCATTCTCAAAAGCACCTCGTTTCGCATTCGGCAGCCTCCAGAGCAAAAAAGACAAACGTCCAGCTTTTGCTGCCACAGCAAAGGTGCCAGCGGGGAAAAGTAATGCTGGTTCTCACTGCGTCCTGGAACCTCTTCAAATGCCACAGACAATTTGGCCCTCTCTGCTTTCCTGCGGACTCCATCCTCAAAAGCACCTGTTTTCGCTTTCGGCAGCCTCCGGAGCAAAAAAGACAAACGTCCAGCTTTTGCTGCCACAGCAAAGGTGCCAGCGGGGAAAAGTAATGCTGGTTCTCACTGCCTCCTGGAACCCTTTCAAATGCCACAGACAATTTGGCCCTCTCTGCTTTCCTGTGGACTCCATCCTCAAAAGCACCTGTTTTCGCTTTCGGCAGCCTCCGGAGCAAAAAAGACAAATGTCCAGCTTTTGCTGCCACAGCAAAGGTGCCAGCGGGGAAAAGTAATGCTGGTTCTCACTGCCTCCTGGAACCCTTTCAAATGCCACAGACAATTTGGCCCTCTCTGCTTTCCTGCGGACTCCATCCTCAAAAGCAGCTGTTTTCGCTTTCGGCAGCCTCCGGAGCAAAAAAGACAAACGTCCAGCTTTTGCTGCCACAGCAAAGGTGCCAGCGGGGAAAAGTAATGCTGGTTCTCACTGCCTCCTGGAACCCTTTCAAATGCCACAGACAATTTGGCCCTCTCTGCTTTCCTGCGGACTCCATCCTCAAAAGCACCTGTTTTCGCTTTCGGCAGCCTCCGGAGCAAAAAAGACAAACGTCCAGCTTTTGCTGCCACAGCAAAGGTGCCAGCGGGGAAAAGTAATGCTGGTTCTCACTGCCTCCTGGAACCCTTTCAAATGCCACAGACAATTTGGCCCTCTCTGCTTTCCTGCGGACTCCATCCTCAACAGAACCTGTTTTCGCTTTCGACGCCCTCCGGAGCAAAAAAGACAAACGTCCAGCTTTTGCTGCCACAGCAAAGGTGCCAGCGGGGAAAAGTAATGCTGGTGCTCACTGCCTCCTGGAACCCTTTCAAATGCCACAGACAATTTGGCCCTCTCTGCTTTCCTGTGGACTCCATCCTCAAAAGCACCTGTTTTCGCTTTCGGCAGCCTCCGGAGCAAAAAAAACAAATGTCCAGCTTTTGCTGCCACAGCAAAGGTGCCAGCGGGGAAAAGTAATGCTGGTTCTCACTGCCTCCTGGAACCCTTTCAAATGCCCCAGACAATTTGGCCCTCTCTGCTTTCCTGCGGACTCCATCCTCAAAAGCACCTGTTTTCGCTTTCGGCAGCCTCCGGAGCAAAAAAGACAAACGTCCAGCTTTTGCTGCCACAGCAAAGGTGCCAGCGGGGAAAAGTAATGCTGGTTCTCACTGCCTCCTGGAACCCTTTCAAATGCCACAGACAATTTGGCCCTCTCTGCTTTCCTGCGGACTCCATCCTCAAAAGCACCTGTTTTCGCTTTCGGCAGCCTCCGGAGCAAAAAAGACAAACGTCCAGCTTTTGCTGCCACAGCAAAGGTGCCAGCGGGGAAAAGTAATGCTGGTTCTCACTGCCTCCTGGAACCCTTTCAAATGCCCCAGACAATTTGGCCCTCTCTGCTTTCCTGCGGACTCCATCCTCAAAAGCACCTGTTTTCGCTTTCGGCAGCCTCCGGAGCAAAAAAGACAAACGTCCAGCTTTTGCTGCCACAGCAAAGGTGCCAGCGGGGAAAAGTAATGCTGGTTCTCACTGCCTCCTGGAACCCTTTCAAATGCCACAGACAATTTGGCCCTCTCTGCTTTCCTGCGGACTCCATCCTCAAAAGCACCTGTTTTCGCTTTCGGCAGCCTCCGGAGCAAAAAAGACAAACGTCCAGCTTTTGCTGCCACAGCAAAGGTGCCAGCGGGGAAAAGTAATGCTGGTTCTCACTGCCTCCTGGAACTCCTTCAAATGCCACAGACAATTTGGCCCTCTCTGCTTTCCTGCGGACTCCATCCTCAAAAGCACCTGTTTTCGCTTTCGGCAGCCTCCGGAGCAAAAAAGACAAACGTCCAGCTTTTGCTGCCACAGCAAAGGTGCCAGCGGGGAAAAAGTAATGCTGGTGCTCACTGCCTCCTGGAACCCTTTCAAATGCCACAGACAATTTGGCCCTCTCTGCTTTCCTGTGGACTCCATCCTCAAAAGCACCTGTTTTCGCTTTCGGCAGCCTCCGGAGCAAAAAAGACAAATGTCCAGCTTTTGCTGCCACAGCAAAGGTGCCAGCGGGGAAAAGTAATGCTGGTTCTCACTGCCTCCTGGAACCCTTTCAAATGCCACAGACAATTTGGCCCTCTCTGCTTTCCTGCGGACTCCATCCTCAAAAGCAGCTGTTTTCGCTTTCGGCAGCCTCCGGAGCAAAAAAGACAAACGTCCAGCTTTTGCTGCCACAGCAAAGGTGCCAGCGGGGAAAAGTAATGCTGGTTCTCACTGCCTCCTGGAACCCTTTCAAATGCCACAGACAATTTGGCCCTCTCTGCTTTCCTGCGGACTCCATCCTCAAAAGCACCTGTTTTCGCTTTCGGCAGCCTCCGGAGCAAAAAAGACAAACGTCCAGCTTTTGCTGCCACAGCAAAGGTGCCAGCGGGGAAAAGTAATGCTGGTTCTCACTGCCTCCTGGAACCCTTTCAAATGCCACAGACAATTTGGCCCTCTCTGCTTTCCTGCGGACTCCATCCTCAACAGAACCTGTTTTCGCTTTCGACGCCCTCCGGAGCAAAAAAGACAAACGTCCAGCTTTTGCTGCCACAGCAAAGGTGCCAGCGGGGAAAAGTAATGCTGGTGCTCACTGCCTCCTGGAACCCTTTCAAATGCCACAGACAATTTGGCCCTCTCTGCTTTCCTGTGGACTCCATCCTCAAAAGCACCTGTTTTCGCTTTCGGCAGCCTCCGGAGCAAAAAAAACAAATGTCCAGCTTTTGCTGCCACAGCAAAGGTGCCAGCGGGGAAAAGTAATGCTGGTTCTCACTGCCTCCTGGAACCCTTTCAAATGCCCCAGACAATTTGGCCCTCTCTGCTTTCCTGCGGACTCCATCCTCAAAAGCACCTGTTTTCGCTTTCGGCAGCCTCCGGAGCAAAAAAGACAAACGTCCAGCTTTTGCTGCCACAGCAAAGGTGCCAGCGGGGAAAAGTAATGCTGGTTCTCACTGCCTCCTGGAACTCCTTCAAATGCCACAGACAATTTGGCCCTCTCTGCTTTCCTGCGGACTCCATCCTCAAAAGCACCTGTTTTCGCTTTCGGCAGCCTCCGGAGCAAAAAAGACAAACGTCCAGCTTTTGCTGCCACAGCAAAGGTGCCAGCGGGGAAAAGTAATGCTGGTGCTCACTGCCTCCTGGAACCCTTTCAAATGCCACAGACAATTTGGCCCTCTCTGCTTTCCTGCGGACTCCATCCTCAAAAGCACCTGTTTTCGCTTTCGGCAGCCTCCGGAGCAAAAAAGACAAATGTCCAGCTTTTGCTGCCACAGCAAAGGTGCCAGCGGGGAAAAGTAATGCTGGTTCTCACTGCCTCCTGGAACCCTTTCAAATGCCACAGACAATTTGGCCCTCTCTGCTTTCCTGCGGACTCCATCCTCAAAAGCAGCTGTTTTCGCTTTCGGCAGCCTCCGGAGCAAAAAAGACAAACGTCCAGCTTTTGCTGCCACAGCAAAGGTGCCAGCGGGGAAAAGTAATGCTGGTTCTCACTGCCTCCTGGAACCCTTTCAAATGCCACAGACAATTTGGCCCTCTCTGCTTTCCTGCGGACTCCATCCTCAAAAGCACCTGTTTTCGCTTTCGGCAGCCTCCGGAGCAAAAAAGACAAACGTCCAGCTTTTGCTGCCACAGCAAAGGTGCCAGCGGGGAAAAGTAATGCTGGTTCTCACTGCCTCCTGGAACCCTTTCAAATGCCACAGACAATTTGGCCCTCTCTGCTTTCCTGCGGACTCCATCCTCAACAGAACCTGTTTTCGCTTTCGACGCCCTCCGGAGCAAAAAAGACAAACGTCCAGCTTTTGCTGCCACAGCAAAGGTGCCAGCGGGGAAAAGTAATGCTGGTGCTCACTGCCTCCTGGAACCCTTTCAAATGCCACAGACAATTTGGCCCTCTCTGCTTTCCTGTGGACTCCATCCTCAAAAGCACCTGTTTTCGCTTTCGGCAGCCTCCGGAGCAAAAAAAACAAATGTCCAGCTTTTGCTGCCACAGCAAAGGTGCCAGTGGGGAAAAGTAATGCTGGTTCTCACTGCCTCCTGGAACCCTTTCAAATGCCCCAGACAATTTGGCCCTCTCTGCTTTCCTGCGGACTCCATCCTCAAAAGCACCTGTTTTCGCTTTCGGCAGCCTCCGGAGCAAAAAAGACAAACGTCCAGCTTTTGCTGCCACAGCAAAGGTGCCAGCGGGGAAAAGTAATGCTGGTTCTCACTGCCTCCTGGAACCCTTTCAAATGCCACAGACAATTTGGCCCTCTCTGCTTTCCTGCGGACTCCATCCTCAAAAGCACCTGTTTTCGCTTTCGGCAGCCTCCGGAGCAAAAAAGACAAACGTCCCAGCTTTTGCTGCCACAGCAAAGGTGCCAGCGGGGAAAAGTAATGCTGGTTCTCACTGCCTCCTGGAACCCTTTCAAATGCCACAGACAATTTGGCCCTCTCTGCTTTCCTGCGGACTCCATCCTCAAAAGCACCTGTTTTCGCTTTCGGCAGCCTCCGGAGCAAAAAAGACAAACGTCCAGCTTTTGCTGCCACAGCAAAGGTGCCAGCGGGGAAAAGTAATGCTGGTTCTCACTGCCTCCTGGAACCCTTTCAAATGCCACAGACAATTTGGCCCTCTCTGCTTTCCTGCCGACTCCATCCTCAACAGAACCTGTTTTCGCGCTTTCGACGCCCTCCGGAGCAAAAAAGACAAACGTCCAGCTTTTGCTGCCACAGCAAAGGTGCCAGCGGGGAAAAGTAATGCTGGTTCTCACTGCCTCCTGGAACCCTTTCAAATGCCACAGACAATTTGGCCCTCTCTGCTTTCCTGCGGACTCCATCCTCAAAAGCACCTGTTTTCGCTTTCGGCAGCCTCCGGAGCAAAAAAGACAAACGTCCAGCTTTTGCTGCCACAGCAAAGGTGCCAGCGGGGAAAAGTAATGCTGGTTCTCACTGCCTCCTGGAACTCCTTCAAATGCCTCAGAGAATTTGGCCCTCTCTGCTTTCCTGCGGACTCCATCCTCAAAAGCACCGGTTTTCGCTTTCGGCAGCCTCCGGAGCAAAAAAGACAAACGTCCAGCTTTTGCTGCCACAGCAAAGGTGCCAGCGGGGAAAAGTAATGCTGGTTCTCACTGCCTCCTGGAACCCTTTCAAATGCCTCAGAGAATTTGGCCCTCTCTGCTTTCCTGCGGACTCCATCCTCAAAAGCACCTGTTTTCGCTTTCGGCAGCCTCCGGAGCAAAAAAGACAAACGTCCAGCTTTTGCTGCCACAGCAAAGGTGCCAGCGGGGAAAAGTAATGCTGGTTCTCACTGCCTCCTGGAACCCTTTCAAATGCCACAGACAATTTGGCCCTCTCTGCTTTCCTGCGGACTCCATCCTCAAAAGAACCTATTTTTGCTTTCGGCGCCCTCCGGAGCAAAAAAGACAAACGTCCAGCTTTTGCTGCCACAGCAAAGGTGCCAGCGGGGAAAAGTAATGCTGGTTCTCACTGCCTCCTGGAACCCTTTCAAATGCCCCAGACAATTTGGCCCTCTCTGCTTTCCTGCGGAGTCCATCCTCAACAGAACCTGTTTTCGCTTTCGACGCCCTCCGGAGCAAAAAAGACAAACGTCCAGCTTTTGCTGCCACAGCAAAGGTGCCAGCGGGGAAAAGTAATGCTGGTTCTCACTGCCTCCTGGAACCCTTTCAAATGCCACAGACAATTTGGCCCTCTCTGCTTTCCTGCGGACTCCATCCTCAAAAGAACCTATTTTCCCTTTCTGCGCCCTCCGGAGCAAAAAAGACAAACGTCCAGCTTTTGCTGCCACAGCAAAGGTGCCAGCGGGGAAAAGTGATGCTGGTTCTCACTGCCTCCTGGAACCCTTTCAAATGCCACAGACAATTTGGCCCTCTCTGCTTTCCTGCGGACTCCATCCTCAAAAGCACCTGTTTTCGCTTTCGGCAGCCTCCGGAGCAAAAAAGACAAACGTCCAGCTTTTGCTGCCACAGCAAAGGTGCCAGCGGGGAAAAGTAATGCTGGTTCTCACTGCCTCCTGGAACCCTTTCAAATGCCACAGACAATTTGGCCCTCTCTGCTTTCCTGCGGACTCCATCCTCAAAAGCACCTGTTTTCGCTTTCGGCAGCCTCCGGAGCAAAAAAGACAAACGTCCAGCTTTTGCTGCCACAGCAAAGGTGCCAGCGGGGAAAAGTAATGCTGGTTCTCACTGCCTCCTGGAACCCTTTCAAATGCCACAGACAATTTGGCCCTCTCTGCTTTGCTGCGGACTCCATCCTCAAAAGCACCTGTTTTCGCTTTCGGTAGCCTCCGGAGCAAAAAAGACAAACGTCCAGCTTTTGCTGCCACAGCAAAGGTGCCAGCGGGGAAAAGTAATGCTGGTTCTCACTGCCTCCTGGAACCCTTTCAAATGCCACAGACAATTTGGCCCTCTCTGCTTTCCTGCGGACTCCATCCTCAAAAGAACCTATTTTTGCTTTCGGCGCCCTCCGGAGCAAAAAAGACAAACGTCCAGCTTTTGCTGCCACAGCAAAGGTACCAGCGGGAAAAGTAATGCTGGTTCTCACTGCCTCCTGGAACCTCTTCAAATGCCACAGGCAATTTGGCCCTCTCTGCTTTCCTGCGGACTCCATCCTCAAAAGCACCTGTTTTCACTTTCGGCAGCCTCCGGAGCAAAAAAGACAAACGTCCAGCTTTTGCTGCCACAGCAAAGGTGCCAGCGGGGAAAAGTAATGCTGGTTCTCACTGCCTCCTGGAACCTCTTCAAATGCCACAGACAATTTGGCCCTCTCTGCTTTCCTGCGGACTCCATCCTCAAAAGCACCTGTTTTCGCTTTCGGCGCCCTCCGGAGCAAAAAAGACAAACGTCCAGCTTTTGCTGCCACAGCAAAGGTGCCAGCGGGGAAAAGTAATGCTGGTTCTCACTGCCTCCTGGAACCCTTTCAAATGCCACAGACAATTTGGCCCTCTCTTGCTTTCCTGCGGACTCCATCCTCAAAAGAACCTATTTTTGCTTTCGGCGCCCTCCGGAGCAAAAAAGACAAACGTCACGCTTTTGCTGCCACAGCAAAGGTACCAGCGGGGAAAAGTAATGCTGGTTCTCACTGCCTCCTGGAACCCTTTCAAATGCCACAGACAATTTGGCCCTCTCTGCTTTCCTGCGGACTCCATCCTCAAAAGAACCTATTTTCCCTTTCGGCGCCCTCCGGAGCAAAAAAGACAAACGTCCAGCTTTTGCTGCCACAGCAAACGTGCCAGCGGGGAAAAGTGATGCTGGTTCTCACTGCCTCCTGGAACCCTTTCAAATGCCACAGACAATTTGGCCCTCTCTGCTTTCCTGCGGACTCCATCCTCAAAAGCACCTGTTTTCGCTTTCGGCAGCCTCCGGAGCAAAAAAGACAAACGTCCAGCTTTTGCTGCCACAGCAAAGGTGCCAGCGGGGAAAAGTAATGCTGGTTCTCACTGCCTCCTGGAACCCTTTCAAATGCCACAGACAATTTGGCCCTCTCTGCTTTCCTGCGGACTCCATCCTCAAAAGCACCTGTTTTCGCTTTCGGCAGCCTCCGGAGCAAAAAAGACAAACGTCCAGCTTTTGCTGCCACAGCAAAGGTGCCAGCGGGGAAAAGTAATGCTGGTTCTCACTGCCTCCTGGAACTCTTTCAAATGCCACAGACAATTTGGCCCTCTCTGCTTTCCTGCGGACTCCATCCTCAACAGAACCTGTTTTCGCTTTCGACGCCCTCCGGAGCAAAAAAGACAAACGTCCAGCTTTTGCTGCCACAGCAAAGGTGCCAGCAAGGAAATATGATGCTGGTTCTCACTGCCTCCTGGAACCTCTTCAAATGCCTC
>NW_028126909.1:0-27328 GCF_965231255.1 Vanellus vanellus | reverse complement strand
GGCCAAATTGTCTGGGGCATTTGAAGGGGTTCCAGGAGGCAGTGAGAAGCAGCATCACTTTTCCCCGCTGGCACCTTTTGCTGTGGCAGCAAAAGCTGGACGTTTGTCTTTTTTGCTCCAAACAGCGCCGAAAGTGAAAAAAGGTGCTTTTGAGGATAGAGTGCGCAGGAAAGCAGAGAGGGCCAAATTGTCTGGGGCATTTGAAGGGGTTCCAGGAGGCAGTGAGAAGCAGCATCACTTTTCCCCGCTGGCACCTTTGCTGTGGCAGCAAAAGCTGGACGTTTGTCTTTTTAGCTCCAAACAGCGCCGAAAGTGAAAAAAAGGTGCTTTTGAGGATAGAGTGCGCAGGAAAGCAGAGAGGGCCAAATTGTCTGGGGCATTTGAAGGGGTTCCAGGAGGCAGTGAGAAGCAGCATCACTTTTCCCCGCTGGCACCTTTGCTGTGGCAGCAAAAGCTGGACGTTTGTCTTTTTTGCTCCAAACAGCGCCGAAAGTGAAAAAAGGTGCTTTTGAGGATAGAGTGCGCAGGAAAGCAGAGAGGGCCAAATTGTCTGGGGCATTTGAAGGGGTTCCAGGAGGCAGTGAGAAGCAGCATCACTTTTCCCCGCTGGCACCTTTGCTGTGGCAGCAAAAGCTGGACGTTTGTCTTTTTTGCTCCAAACAGCGCCGAAAGTGAAAAAAGGTGCTTTGAGGATAGACTTTCAGGAAAGCAGAGAGGGCCAAATTGTCTGGGGCATTTGAAGGGGTTCCAGGAGGCAGTGAGAAGCAGCATCACTTTTCCCCGCTGGCACCTTTGCTGTGGCAGCAAAAGCTGGACGTTTGTCTTTTTTGCTCCAAACAGCGCCGAAAGTGAAAAAAGGTGCTTTGAGGATAGCGTGCGCAGGAAAGCAGAGAGGGCCAAATTGTCTGGGGCATTTGAAGGGTTCCAGGAGGCAGTGAGAAGCAGCATCACTTTTCCCCGCTGGCACCTTTGCTGTGGCAGCAAAAGCTGGACGTTTGTCTTTTTTGCTCCAAACAGCGCCGAAAGTGAAAAAGGTGCTTTTGAGGATAGCGTGCGCAGGAAAGCAGAGAGGGCTAAATTGTCTGGGGCATTTGAAGGGGTTCCAGGAGGCAGTGAGAAGCAGCATCACTTTTCCCCGCTGGCACCTTTGCTGTGGCAGCAAAAGCTGGACGTTTGTCTTTTTTGCTCCAAACAGCGCCGAAAGTGAAAAAAGGTGCTTTTGAGGATAGAGTGCGCAGGAAAGCAGAGAGGGCCAAATTGTCTGGGGCATTTGAAGGGTTCCAGGAGGCAGTGAGAAGCAGCATCACTTTTCCCCGCTGGCACCTTTGCTGTGGCAGCAAAAGCTGGACGTTTGTCTTTTTTTGCTCCAAACAGCGCCGAAAGTGAAAAAAAGGTGCATTTGAGGATAGCGTGCGCAGGAAAGCAGAGAGGGCCAAATTGTCTGGGGCATTTGAAGGGGTTCCAGGAGGCAGTGAGGACCAGCATCACTTTTCCCCGCTGGCACCTTTGCTGTGGCAGCAAAAGCTGGACGTTTGTCTTTTTTGCTCCAAACAGCGCCGAAAGTGAAAAAAGGTGCTTTTGAGGATAGCGTGCGCAGGAAAGCAGAGAGGGCCAAATTGTCTGGGGCATTTGAAGGGGTTCCAGGAGGCAGTGAGGACCAGCATCACTTTTCCCCGCTGGCACCTTTGCTGTGGCAGCAAAAGCTGGACGTTTGTCTTTTTTGCTCCAAACAGCACCGAAAGTGAAAAAAGGTGCTTTTGAGGATAGCGTGCGCAGGAAAAACAGAGAGGGCCAAATTGTCTGGGGCATTTGAAGGGGTTCCAGGAGGCAGTGAGGACCAGCATCACTTTTCCCCGCTGGCACCTTTGCTGTGGCAGCAAAAGCTGGACGTTTGTCTTTTTTCCTCCGGAGGGCGCCGAAAGTGAAAAAAGGTGCTTTTGAGGATAGAGTGCGCAGGAAAGCAGAGAGGGCCAAATTGTCTGGGGCATTTGAAGGGGTTCCAGGAGGCAGTGAGGACCAGCATCACTTTTCCCGCTGGCACCTTTGCTGTGGCAGCAAAAGCTGGACGTTTGTCTTCATTCCTCCGGAGGGCGCCGAAAGTGAAAAAAGGTGCTTTTGAGGATAGTGTGCGCAGGAAAGCAGAGAGGGCCAAATTGTCTGGGGCATTTGAAGGGGTTCCAGGAGGCAGTGAGGACCAGCATCACTTTCCCCGCTGGCACCTTTGCTGTGGCAGCAAAAGCTGGACGTTTGTCTTTTTTGCTCCAAACAGCGCCGAAAGTGAAAAAAGGTGCTTTTGAGGATAGAGTGCGCAGGAAAGCAGAGAGGGCCAAATTGTCTGGGGCATTTGAAGGGGTTCCAGGAGGCAGTGAGAAGCAGCATCACTTTTCCCCGCTGGCACCTTTGCTGTGGCAGCAAAAGCTGGACGTTTGTCTTTTTGCTCCAAAACAGCGCCGAAAGTGAAAAAAGGTGCATTTGAGGATAGCGTGCGCAGGAAAGCAGAGAGGGCCAAATTGTCTGGGGCATTTGAAGGGGTTCCAGGAGGCAGTGAGGACCAGCATCACTTTTCCCCGCTGGCACCTTTGCTGTGGCAGCAAAAGCTGGACGTTTGTCTTTTTTGCTCCAAACAGCGCCGAAAGTGAAAAAAGGTGCTTTTGAGGATAGCGTGCGCAGGAAAGCAGAGAGGGCCAAATTGTCTGGGGCATTTGAAGGGGTTCCAGGAGGCAGTGAGGACCAGCATCACTTTTCCCCGCTGGCACCTTTGCGGTGGCAGCAAAGCTGGACGTTTGTCTTTTTTGCTCCAAACAGCACCGAAAGTGAAAAAAGGTGCTTTTGAGGATAGCGTGCGCAGGAAAACAGAGAGGGCCAAATTGTCTGGGGCATTTGAAGGGGTTCCAGGAGGCAGTGAGGACCAGCATCACTTTTCCCCGCTGGCACCTTTGCTGTGGCAGCAAAAGCTGGACGTTTGTCTTTTTTCCTCCGGAGGGCGCCGAAAGTGAAAAAAGGTGCTTTTGAGGATAGAGTGCGCAGGAAAGCAGAGAGGGCCAAATTGTCTGGGGCATTTGAAGGGGTTCCAGGAGGCAGTGAGGACCAGCATCACTTTTCCCCGCTGGCACCTTTGCTGTGGCAGCAAAAGCTGGACGTTTGTCTTCATTCCTCCGGAGGGCGCCGAAAGTGAAAAAAGGTGCTTTTGAGGATAGCGTGCGCAGGAAAGCAGAGAGGGCCAAATTGTCTGGGGCATTTGAAGGGGTTCCAGGAGGCAGTGAGGACCAGCATCACTTTTCCCCGCTGGCACCTTTGCTGTGGCAGCAAAAGCTGGACGTTTGTCTTTTTTGCTCCAAACAGCGCCGAAAGTGAAAAAAGGTGCTTTTGAGGATAGCGTGCGCAGGAAAGAAGAGAGGGCCAAATTGTCTGGGGCATTTGAAGGGGTTCCAGGAGGAGTGAGAAGCAGCATCACTTTTCCCGCTGGCACCTTTGCTGTGGCAGCAAAAGCTGGACGTTTGTCTTTTTTGCTCCAAACAGCGCCGAAAGTGAAAAAAGGTGCTTTTGAGGATAGAGTGCGCAGGAAAGCAGAGAGGGCCAAATTGTCTGGGGCATTTGAAGGGGTTCCAGGAGGCAGTGAGGACCAGCATCACTTTTTCCCCGCTGGCACCTTTGCTGTGGCAGCAAAAGCTGGACGTTTGTCTTTTTTGCTCCAAACAGCGCCGAAAGTGAAAAAAGGTGCTTTTGAGGATAGAGTGCGCAGGAAAGCAGAGAGGGCCAAATTGTCTGGGGCATTTGAAGGGGTTCCAGGAGGCAGTGAGGACCAGCATCACTTTTCCCCGCTGGCACCTTTGCTGTGGCAGCAAAAGCTGGACGTTTGTCTTTTTTGCTCCAAACAGCGCCGAAAGTGAAAAAAGGTGCTTTTGAGGATAGAGTGCGCAGGAAAGCAGAGAGGGCCAAATTGTCTGGGGCATTTGAAGGGGTTCCAGGAGGCAGTGAGAAGCAGCATCACTTTTCCCCGCTGGCACCTTTGCTGTGGCAGCAAAAGCTGGACGTTTGTCTTTTTTGCTCCAAACAGCGCCGAAAGTGAAAAAAGGTGCTTTTGAGGATAGACTTTTCAGGAAAGCAGAGAGGGCCAAATTGTCTGGGGCATTTGAAGGGGTTCCAGGAGGCAGTGAGAAGCAGCATCACTTTTCCCCGCTGGCACCTTTGCTGTGGCAGCAAAAGCTGGACGTTTGTCTTTTTTTGCTCCAAACAGCGCCGAAAGTGAAAAAAGGTGCTTTTGAGGATAGAGTGCGCAGGAAAGCAGAGAGGGCCAAATTGTCTGGGGCATTTGAAGGGGTTCCAGGAGGCAGTGAGAAGCAGCATCACTTTTCCCCGCTGGCACCTTTGCTGTGGCAGCAAAAGCTGGACGTTTGTCTTTTTTGCTCCAAACAGCGCCGAAAGTGAAAAAAGGTGCTTTTGAGGATAGCGTGCGCAGGAAAGCAGAGAGGGCCAAATTGTCTGGGGCATTTGAAGGGGTTCCAGGAGGCAGTGAGAAGCAGCATCACTTTTCCCCGCTGGCACCTTTGCTGTGGCAGCAAAAGCTGGACGTTTGTCTTTTTTGCTCCAAACAGCGCCGAAAGTGAAAAAAGGTGCTTTTGAGGATAGAGTGCGCAGGAAAGCAGAGAGGGCCAAATTGTCTGGGGCATTTGAAGGGGTTCCAGGAGGCAGTGAGAAGCAGCATCACTTTTCCCCGCTGGCACCTTTGCTGTGGCAGCAAAAGCTGGACGTTTGTCTTTTTTGCTCCAAACAGCGCCGAAAGTGAAAAAAGGTGCATTTGAGGATAGTGTGCGCAGGAAAGCAGAGAGGGCCAAATTGTCTGGGGCATTTGAAGGGGTTCCAGGAGGCAGTGAGGACCAGCATCACTTTTCCCCGCTGGCACCTTTGCTGTGGCAGCAAAAGCTGGACGTTTGTCTTTTTTGCTCCAAACAGCGCCGAAAGTGAAAAAAGGTGCTTTTGAGGATAGCGTGCGCAGGAAAGCAGAGAGGGCCAAATTGTCTGGGGCATTTGAAGGGGTTCCAGGAGGCAGTGAGGACCAGCATCACTTTTCCCCGCTGGCACCTTTGCTGTGGCAGCAAAAGCTGTACGTTTGTCTTTTTTGCTCCAAACAGCACCGAAAGTGAAAAAAGGTGCTTTTGAGGATAGCGTGGGCAGGAAAACAGAGAGGGCCAAATTGTCTGGGGCATTTGAAGGGGTTCCAGGAGGCAGTGAGGACCAGCATCACTTTTCCCCGCTGGCACCTTTGCTGTGGCAGCAAAAGGTGGACGTTTGCCTTTTTTCCTCCGGAGGGCGCCGAAAGTGAAAAAAGGTGCTTTTGAGGATAGAGTGCGCAGGAAAGCAGAGAGGGCCAAATTGTCTGGGGCATTTGAAGGGGTTCCAGGAGGCAGTGAGGACCAGCATCACTTTTCCCCGCTGGCACCTTTGCTGTGGCAGCAAAAGCTGGACGTTTGTCTTTTTTGCTCCAAACAGCGCCGAAAGTGAAAAAAGGTGCTTTTGAGGATAGCGTGCGCAGGAAAGCAGAGAGGGCCAAATTGTGTGGGGCATTTGAAGGGGTTCCAGGAGGCAGTGAGAAGCAGCATCACTTTTCCCCGCTGGCACCTTTGCTGTGGCAGCAAAAGCTGGACGTTTGTCTTTTTTGCTCCAAACAGCGCCGAAAGTGAAAAAAGGTGCTTTTGAGGATAGCGTGCGCAGGAAAGCAGAGAGGGCCAAATTGTCTGGGGCATTTGAAGGGGTTCCAGGAGGCAGTGAGAAGCAGCATCACTTTTCCCCGCTGGCACCTTTGCTGTGGCAGCAAAAGCTGGACGTTTGTCTTTTTTGCTCCAAACAGCGCCGAAAGTGAAAAAAGGTGCTTTTCAGGATAGACTTTTCAGGAAAGCAGAGAGGGCCAAATTGTCTGGGGCATTTGAAGGGGTTCCAGGAGGCAGTGAGAAGCAGCATCACTTTTCCCCGCTGGCACCTTTGCTGTGGCAGCAAAAGCTGGACGTTTGTCTTTTTTGCTCCAAACAGCGCCGAAAGTGAAAAAAGGTGCTTTTGAGGATAGCGTGCGCAGGAAAGCAGAGAGGGCCAAATTGTCTGGGGCATTTGAAGGGGTTCCAGGAGGCAGTGAGAAGCAGCATCACTTTTCCCCGCTGGCACCTTTGCTGTGGCAGCAAAAGGTGGACGTTTGTCTTTTTTGCTCCAAACAGCGCCGAAAGTGAAAAAAGGTGCTTTTGAGGATAGAGTGCGCAGGAAAGCAGAGAGGGCCAAATTGTCTGGGGCATTTGAAGGGGTTCCAGGAGGCAGTGAGAAGCAGCATCACTTTTCCCCGCTGGCACCTTTGCTGTGGCAGCAAAAGCTGGACGTTTGTCTTTTTTGCTCCAAACAGCGCCGAAAGTGAAAAAAGGTGCTTTTGAGGATAGACTTTTCAGGAAAGCAGAGAGGGCCAAATTGTCTGGGGCATTTGAAGGGGTTCCAGGAGGCAGTGAGAAGCAGCATCACTTTTCCCCGCTGGCACCTTTGCTGTGGCAGCAAAAGCTGGACGTTTGTCTTTTTTGCTCCAAACAGCGCCGAAAGTGAAAAAAGGTGCTTTTGAGGATAGAGTGCGCAGGAAAGCAGAGAGGGCCAAATTGTCTGGGGCATTTGAAGGGGTTCCAGGAGGCAGTGAGAAGCAGCATCACTTTTCCCCGCTGGCACCTTTACTGTGGCAGCAAAAGCTGGACGTTTGTCTTTTTTGCTCCAAACAGCGCCGAAAGTGAAAAAAGGTGCTTTTGAGGATAGAGTGCGCAGGAAAGCAGAGAGGGCCAAATTGTCTGGGGCATTTGAAGGGGTTCCAGGAGGCAGTGAGAAGCAGCATCACTTTTCCCCGCTGGCACCTTTGCTGTGGCAGCAAAAGCTGGACGTTTGTCTTTTTTGCTCCAAACAGCGCCGAAAGTGAAAAAAGGTGCTTTTGAGGATAGCGTGCGCAAGAAAGCAGAGAGGGCCAAATTGTCTGGGGCATTTGAAGGGGTTCCAGGAGGCAGTGAGAAGCAGCATCACTTTTCCCCGCTGGCACCTTTGCTGTGGCAGCAAAAGCTGGACGTTTGTCTTTTTTGCTCCAAACAGCGCCGAAAGTGAAAAAAGGTGCTTTTGAGGATAGCGTGCGCAGGAAAGCAGAGAGGGCCAAATTGTCTGGGGCATTTGAAGGGGTTCCAGGAGGCAGTGAGGACCAGCATCACTTTTCCCCGCTGGCACCTTTGCTGTGGCAGCAAAAGCTGGACGTTTGTCTTTTTTGCTCCAAACAGCGCCGAAAGTGAAAAAAGGTGCTTTTGAGGATAGAGTGCGCAGGAAAGCAGAGAGGGCCAAATTGTCTGGGGCATTTGAAGGGGTTCCAGGAGGCAGTGAGGACCAGCATCACTTTTCCCCGCTGGCACCTTTGCTGTGGCAGCAAAAGCTGGACGTTTGTCTTTTTTGCTCCAAACAGCGCCGAAAGTGAAAAAAGGTGCTTTTGAGGATAGAGTGCGCAGGAAAGCAGAGAGGGCCAAATTGTCTGGGGCATTTGAAGGGGTTCCAGGAGGCAGTGAGAAGCAGCATCACTTTTCCCCGCTGGCACCTTTGCTGTGGCAGCAAAAGCTGGACGTTTGTCTTTTTTGCTCCAAACAGCGCCGAAAGTGAAAAAAGGTGCTTTTGAGGATAGACTTTTCAGGAAAGCAGAGAGGGCCAAATTGTCTGGGGCATTTGAAGGGGTTCCAGGAGGCAGTGAGAAGCAGCATCACTTTTCCCCGCTGGCACCTTTGCTGTGGCAGCAAAAGCTGGACGTTTGTCTTTTTTGCTCCAAACAGCGCCGAAAGTGAAAAAAGGTGCTTTTGAGGATAGAGTGCGCAGGAAAGCAGAGAGGGCCAAATTGTCTGGGGCATTTGAAGGGGTTCCAGGAGGCAGTGAGAAGCAGCATCACTTTTCCCCGCTGGCACCTTTGCTGTGGCAGCAAAAGCTGGACGTTTGTCTTTTTTGCTCCAAACAGCGCCGAAAGTGAAAAAAGCTGCTTTTGAGGATAGCGTGCGCAGGAAAGCAGAGAGGGCTAAATTGTCTGGGGCATTTGAAGGGGTTCCAGGAGGCAGTGAGAAGCAGCATCACTTTTCCCCGCTGGCACCTTTGCTGTGGCAGCAAAAGCTGGACGTTTGTCTTTTTTGCTCCAAACAGCGCCGAAAGTGAAAAAAGGTGCTTTTGAGGATAGAGTGCGCAGGAAAGCAGAGAGGGCCAAATTGTCTGGGGCATTTGAAGGGGTTCCAGGAGGCAGTGAGAAGCAGCATCACTTTTCCCCGCTGGCACCTTTGCTGTGGCAGCAAAAGCTGGACGTTTGTCTTTTTTGCTCCAAACAGCGCCGAAAGTGAAAAAAGGTGCATTTGAGGATAGTGTGCGCAGGAAAGCAGAGAGGGCCAAATTGTCTGGGGCATTTGAAGGGGTTCCAGGAGGCAGTGAGGACCAGCATCACTTTTCCCCGCTGGCACCTTTGCTGTGGCAGCAAAAGCTGGACGTTTGTCTTTTTTGCTCCAAACAGCGCCGAAAGTGAAAAAAGGTGCTTTTGAGGATAGCGTGCGCAGGAAAGCAGAGAGGGCCAAATTGTCTGGGGCATTTGAAGGGGTTCCAGGAGGCAGTGAGGACCAGCATCACTTTTCCCCGCTGGCACCTTTGCTGTGGCAGCAAAAGCTGTACGTTTGTCTTTTTTGCTCCAAACAGCGCCGAAAGTGAAAAAAGGTGCTTTTGAGGATAGCGTGGGCAGGAAAACAGAGAGGGCCAAATTGTCTGGGGCATTTGAAGGGGTTCCAGGAGGCAGTGAGGACCAGCATCACTTTTCCCCGCTGGCACCTTTGCTGTGGCAGCAAAAGGTGGACGTTTGTCTTTTTTCCTCCGGAGGGCGCCGAAAGTGAAAAAAGGTGCTTTTGAGGATAGAGTGCGCAGGAAAGCAGAGAGGGCCAAATTGTCTGGGGCATTTGAAGGGGTTCCAGGAGGCAGTGAGGACCAGCATCACTTTTCCCCGCTGGCACCTTTGCTGTGGCAGCAAAAGCTGGACGTTTGTCTTTTTTGCTCCAAACAGCGCCGAAAGTGAAAAAAGGTGCTTTTGAGGATAGCGTGCGCAGGAAAGCAGAGAGGGCCAAATTGTGTGGGGCATTTGAAGGGGTTCCAGGAGGCAGTGAGAAGCAGCATCACTTTTCCCCGCTGGCACCTTTGCTGTGGCAGCAAAAGCTGGACGTTTGTCTTTTTTGCTCCAAACAGCGCCGAAAGTGAAAAAAGGTGCTTTTGAGGATAGCGTGCGCAGGAAAGCAGAGAGGGCCAAATTGTCTGGGGCATTTGAAGGGGTTCCAGGAGGCAGTGAGAAGCAGCATCACTTTTCCCCGCTGGCACCTTTGCTGTGGCAGCAAAAGCTGGACGTTTGTCTTTTTTGCTCCAAACAGCGCCGAAAGTGAAAAAAGGTGCTTTTGAGGATAGCGTGCGCAGGAAAGCAGAGAGGGCCAAATTGTCTGGGGCATTTGAAGGGGTTCCAGGAGGCAGTGAGAAGCAGCATCACTTTTCCCCGCTGGCACCTTTGCTGTGGCAGCAAAAGCTGGACGTTTGTCTTTTTTGCTCCAAACAGCGCCGAAAGTGAAAAAAGGTGCTTTTGAGGATAGAGTGCGCAGGAAAGCAGAGAGGGCCAAATTGTCTGGGGCATTTGAAGGGGTTCCAGGAGGCAGTGAGAAGCAGCATCACTTTTCCCCGCTGGCACCTTTGCTGTGGCAGCAAAAGCTGGACGTTTGTCTTTTTTGCTCCAAACAGCACCGAAAGTGAAAAAAGGTGCTTTTGAGGATAGCGTGCGCAGGAAAACAGAGAGGGCCAAATTGTCTGGGGCATTTGAAGGGGTTCCAGGAGGCAGTGAGGACCAGCATCACTTTTCCCCGCTGGCACCTTTGCTGTGGCAGCAAAAGCTGGACGTTTGTCTTTTTTGCTCCAAACAGCGCCGAAAGTGAAAAAAGGTGCTTTTGAGGATAGAGTGCGCAGGAAAGCAGAGAGGGCCAAATTGTCTGGGGCATTTGAAGGGGTTCCAGGAGGCAGTGAGGACCAGCATCACTTTTCCCCGCTGGCACCTTTGCTGTGGCAGCAAAAGCTGGACGTTTGTCTTCATTCCTCCGGAGGGCGCCGAAAGTGAAAAAAGGTGCTTTTGAGGATAGCGTGCGCAGGAAAGCAGAGAGGGCCAAATTGTCTGGGGCATTTGAAGGGGTTCCAGGAGGCAGTGAGAAGCAGCATCACTTTTCCCCGCTGGCACCTTTGCTGTGGCAGCAAAAGCTGGACGTTTGTCTTTTTTGCTCCAAACAGCGCCGAAATTGAAAAAAGGTGCTTTTGAGGATAGAGTGCGCAGGAAAGCAGAGAGGGCCAAATTGTCTGGGGCATTTGAAGGGGTTCCAGGAGGCAGTGAGAAGCAGCATCACTTTTCCCCGCTGGCACCTTTGCTGTGGCAGCAAAAGCTGGACGTTTGTCTTTTTTGCTCCAAACAGCGCCGAAAGTGAAAAAAGGTGCTTTTGAGGATAGCGTGCGCAAGAAAGCAGAGAGGGCCAAATTGTCTGGGGCATTTGAAGGGGTTCCAGGAGGCAGTGAGAAGCAGCATCACTTTTCCCCGCTGGCACCTTTGCTGTGGCAGCAAAAGCTGGACGTTTGTCTTTTTTGCTCCAAACAGCGCCGAAAGTGAAAAAAGGTGCTTTTGAGGATAGCGTGCGCAGGAAAGCAGAGAGGGCCAAATTGTCTGGGGCATTTGAAGGGGTTCCAGGAGGCAGTGAGGACCAGCATCACTTTTCCCCGCTGGCACCTTTGCTGTGGCAGCAAAAGGTGGACGTTTGTCTTTTTTCCTCTGGAGGGCGCCGAAAGTGAAAAAAGGTGCTTTTGAGGATAGCGTGCGCAGGAAAGCAGAGAGGGCCAAATTGTCTGGGGCATTTGAAGGGGTTCCAGGAGGCAGTGAGGACCAGCATCACTTTTCCCCGCTGGCACCTTTGCTGTGGCAGCAAAAGGTGGACGTTTGTCTTTTTTCTCTGGAGGGCGCCGAAAGTGAAAAAAGGTGCTTTTGAGGATAGCGTGCGCAGGAAAGCAGAGAGGGCCAAATTGTGTGGGGCATTTGAAGGGGTTCCAGGAGGCAGTGAGGACCAGCATCACTTTTCCCCGCTGGCACCTTTGCTGTGACAGCAAAAGCTGGACGTTTGTCTTTTTTGCTCCAAACAGCGCCGAAAGTGAAAAAAGGTGCTTTTGAGGATAGACTTTTCAGGAAAGCAGAGAGGGCCAAATTGTCTGGGGCATTTGAAGGGGTTCCAGGAGGCAGTGAGAAGCAGCATCACTTTTCCCCGCTGGCACCTTTGCTGTGGCAGCAAAAGCTGGACGTTTGTCTTTTTTGCTCCAAACAGCGCCGAAAGTGAAAAAAGGTGCTTTTGAGGATAGAGTGCGCAGGAAAGCAGAGAGGGCCAAATTGTCTGGGGCATTTGAAGGGGTTCCAGGAGGCAGTGAGAAGCAGCATCACTTTTCCCCGCTGGCACCTTTGCTGTGGCAGCAAAAGCTGGACGTTTGTCTTTTTTGCTCCAAACAGCGCCGAAAGTGAAAAAAGGTGCTTTTGAGGATAGCGTGCGCAGGAAAGCAGAGAGGGCCAAATTGTCTGGGGCATTTGAAGGGGTTCCAGGAGGCAGTTAGAAGCAGCATCACTTTTCCCCGCTGGCACCTTTGCTGTGGCAGCAAAAGCTGGACGTTTGTCTTTTTTGCTCCAAACAGCGCCGAAAGTGAAAAAAGGTGCTTTTGAGGATAGCGTGCGCAGGAAAGCAGAGAGGGCTAAATTGTCTGGGGCATTTGAAGGGGTTCCAGGAGGCAGTGAGAAGCAGCATCACTTTTCCCCGCTGGCACCTTTGCTGTGGCAGCAAAAGCTGGACGTTTGTCTTTTTTGCTCCAAACAGCGCCGAAAGTGAAAAAAGGTGCTTTTGAGGATAGAGTGCGCAGGAAAGCAGAGAGGGCCAAATTGTCTGGGGCATTTGAAGGGGTTCCAGGAGGCAGTGAGAAGCAGCATCACTTTTCCCCGCTGGCACCTTTGCTGTGGCAGCAAAAGCTGGACGTTTGTCTTTTTTGCTCCAAACAGCGCCGAAAGTGAAAAAAGGTGCTTTTGAGGATAGCGTGCGCAGGAAAGCAGAGAGGGCCAAATTGTCTGGGGCATTTGAAGGGGTTCCAGGAGGCAGTGAGAAGCAGCATCACTTTTCCCCGCTGGCACCTTTGCTGTGGCAGCAAAAGCTGGACGTTTGTCTTTTTTGCTCCAAACAGCGCCGAAAGTGAAAAAAGGTGCTTTTGAGGATAGCGTGCGCAGGAAAGCAGAGAGGGCTAAATTGTCTGGGGCATTTGAAGGGGTTCCAGGAGGCAGTGAGAAGCAGCATCACTTTTCCCCGCTGGCACCTTTGCTGTGGCAGCAAAAGCTGGACGTTTGTCTTTTTTGCTCCAAACAGCGCCGAAAGTGAAAAAAGGTGCTTTTGAGGATAGAGTGCGCAGGAAAGCAGAGAGGGCCAAATTGTCTGGGGCATTTGAAGGGGTTCCAGGAGGCAGTGAGAAGCAGCATCACTTTTCCCCGCTGGCACCTTTGCTGTGGCAGCAAAAGCTGGACGTTTGTCTTTTTTGCTCCAAACAGCGCCGAAAGTGAAAAAAGGTGCATTTGAGGATAGTGTGCGCAGGAAAGCAGAGAGGGCCAAATTGTCTGGGGCATTTGAAGGGGTTCCAGGAGGCAGTGAGGACCAGCATCACTTTTCCCCGCTGGCACCTTTGCTGTGGCAGCAAAAGCTGGACGTTTGTCTTTTTTGCTCCAAACAGCGCCGAAAGTGAAAAAAGGTGCTTTTGAGGATAGCGTGCGCAGGAAAGCAGAGAGGGCCAAATTGTCTGGGGCATTTGAAGGGGTTCCAGGAGGCAGTGAGGACCAGCATCACTTTTCCCCGCTGGCACCTTTGCTGTGGCAGCAAAAGCTGGACGTTTGTCTTTTTTGCTCCAAACAGCACCGAAAGTGAAAAAAGGTGCTTTTGAGGATAGCGTGCGCAGGAAAGCAGAGAGGGCCAAATTGTCTGGGGCATTTGAAGGGGTTCCAGGAGGCAGTGAGAAGCAGCATCACTTTTCCCCGCTGGCACCTTTGCTGTGGCAGCAAAAGCTGGACGTTTGTCTTTTTTGCTCCAAACAGCGCCGAAAGTGAAAAAAGGTGCTTTTGAGGATAGCGTGCGCAGGAAAGCAGAGAGGGCTAAATTGTCTGGGGCATTTGAAGGGGTTCCAGGAGGCAGTGAGAAGCAGCATCACTTTTCCCCGCTGGCACCTTTGCTGTGGCAGCAAAAGCTGGACGTTTGTCTTTTTTGCTCCAAACAGCGCCGAAAGTGAAAAAAGGTGCTTTTGAGGATAGAGTGCGCAGGAAAGCAGAGAGGGCCAAATTGTCTGGGGCATTTGAAGGGGTTCCAGGAGGCAGTGAGAAGCAGCATCACTTTTCCCCGCTGGCACCTTTGCTGTGGCAGCAAAAGCTGGACGTTTGTCTTTTTTGCTCCAAACAGCGCGGAAAGTGAAAAAAGGTGCTTTTGAGGATAGACTTTTCAGGAAAGCAGAGAGGGCCAAATTGTCTGGGGCATTTGAAGGGGTTCCAGGAGGCAGTGAGAAGCAGCATCACTTTTCCCCGCTGGCACCTTTGCTGTGGCAGCAAAAGCTGGACGTTTGTCTTTTTTGCTCCAAACAGCGCCGAAAGTGAAAAAAGGTGCTTTTGAGGATAGCGTGCGCAGGAAAGCAGAGAGGGCTAAATTGTCTGGGGCATTTGAAGGGGTTCCAGGAGGCAGTGAGAAGCAGCATCACTTTTCCCCGCTGGCACCTTTGCTGTGGCAGCAAAAGCTGGACGTTTGTCTTTTTTGCTCCAAACAGCGCCGAAAGTGAAAAAAGGTGCTTTTGAGGATAGAGTGCGCAGGAAAGCAGAGAGGGCCAAATTGTCTGGGGCATTTGAAGGGGTTCCAGGAGGCAGTGAGAAGCAGCATCACTTTTCCCCGCTGGCACCTTTGCTGTGGCAGCAAAAGCTGGACGTTTGTCTTTTTTGCTCCAAACAGCGCCGAAAGTGAAAAAAGGTGCATTTGAGGATAGCGTGCGCAGGAAAGCAGAGAGGGCCAAATTGTCTGGGGCATTTGAAGGGGTTCCAGGAGGCAGTGAGGACCAGCATCACTTTTCCCCGCTGGCACCTTTGCTGTGGCAGCAAAAGCTGGACGTTTGTCTTTTTTGCTCCAAACAGCGCCGAAAGTGAAAAAAGGTGCTTTTGAGGATAGCGTGCGCAGGAAAGCAGAGAGGGCTAAATTGTCTGGGGCATTTGAAGGGGTTCCAGGAGGCAGTGAGAAGCAGCATCACTTTTCCCCGCTGGCACCTTTGCTGTGGCAGCAAAAGCTGGACGTTTGTCTTTTTTGCTCCAAACAGCGCCGAAAGTGAAAAAAGGTGCTTTTGAGGATAGAGTGCGCAGGAAAGCAGAGAGGGCCAAATTGTCTGGGGCATTTGAAGGGGTTCCAGGAGGCAGTGAGAAGCAGCATCACTTTTCCCCGCTGGCACCTTTGCTGTGGCAGCAAAAGCTGGACGTTTGTCTTTTTTGCTCCAAACAGCGCCGAAAGTGAAAAAAGGTGCATTTGAGGATAGCGTGCGCAGGAAAGCAGAGAGGGCCAAATTGTCTGGGGCATTTGAAGGGGTTCCAGGAGGCAGTGAGAAGCAGCATCACTTTTCCCCGCTGGCACCTTTGCTGTGGCAGCAAAAGCTGGACGTTTGTCTTTTTTGCTCCAAACAGCGCCGAAAGTGAAAAAAGGTGCTTTTGAGGATAGCGTGCGCAGGAAAGCAGAGAGGGCCAAATTGTCTGGGGCATTTGAAGGGGTTCCAGGAGGCAGTGAGGACCAGCATCACTTTTCCCCGCTGGCACCTTTGCTGTGGCAGCAAAAGCTGGACGTTTGTCTTTTTTGCTCCAAACAGCACCGAAAGTGAAAAAAGGTGCTTTTGAGGATAGCGTGCGCAGGAAAGCAGAGAGGGCCAAATTGTCTGGGGCATTTGAAGGGGTTCCAGGAGGCAGTGAGGACCAGCATCACTTTTCCCCGCTGGCACCTTTGCTGTGGCAGCAAAAGCTGGACGTTTGTCTTTTTTCCTCCGGAGGGCGCCGAAAGTGAAAAAAGGTGCTTTTGAGGATAGAGTGCGCAGGAAAGCAGAGAGGGCCAAATTGTCTGGGGCATTTGAAGGGGTTCCAGGAGGCAGTGAGGACCAGCATCACTTTTCCCCGCTGGCACCTTTGCTGTGGCAGCAAAAGCTGGACGTTTGTCTTCATTCCTCCGGAGGGCGCCGAAAGTGAAAAAAGGTGCTTTTGAGGATAGCGTGCGCAGGAAAGCAGAGAGGGCCAAATTGTCTGGGGCATTTGAAGGGGTTCCAGGAGGCAGTGAGGACCAGCATCACTTTTCCCCGCTGGCACCTTTGCTGTGGCAGCAAAAGCTGGACGTTTGTCTTTTTTGCTCCAAACAGCGCCGAAAGTGAAAAAAGGTGCTTTTGAGGATAGAGTGCGCAGGAAAGCAGAGAGGGCCAAATTGTCTGGGGCATTTGAAGGGGTTCCAGGAGGCAGTGAGAAGCAGCATCACTTTTCCCCGCTGGCACCTTTGCTGTGGCAGCAAAAGCTGGACGTTTGTCTTTTTTGCTCCAAACAGCGCCGAAAGTGAAAAAAGGTGCATTTGAGGATAGCGTGCGCAGGAAAGCAGAGAGGGCCAAATTGTCTGGGGCATTTGAAGGGGTTCCAGGAGGCAGTGAGGACCAGCATCACTTTTCCCCGCTGGCACCTTTGCTGTGGCAGCAAAAGCTGGACGTTTGTCTTTTTTGCTCCAAACAGCGCCGAAAGTGAAAAAAGGTGCATTTGAGGATAGCGTGCGCAGGAAAGCAGAGAGGGCCAAATTGTCTGGGGCATTTGAAGGGGTTCCAGGAGGCAGTGAGGACCAGCATCACTTTTCCCCGCTGGCACCTTTGCTGTGGCAGCAAAAGCTGGACGTTTGTCTTTTTTGCTCCAAACAGCACCGAAAGTGAAAAAAGGTGCTTTTGAGGATAGCGTGCGCAGGAAAACAGAGAGGGCCAAATTGTCTGGGGCATTTGAAGGGGTTCCAGGAGGCAGTGAGGACCAGCATCACTTTTCCCCGCTGGCACCTTTGCTGTGGCAGCAAAAGCTGGACGTTTGTCTTCATTCCTCCGGAGGGCGCCGAAAGTGAAAAAAGGTGCTTTTGAGGATAGCGTGCGCAGGAAAGCAGAGAGGGCCAAATTGTCTGGGGCATTTGAAGGGGTTCCAGGAGGCAGTGAGGACCAGCATCACTTTTCCCCGCTGGCACCTTTGCTGTGGCAGCAAAAGCTGGACGTTTGTCTTTTTTGCTCCAAACAGCGCCGAAAGTGAAAAAAGGTGCTTTTGAGGATAGCGTGCGCAGGAAAGCAGAGAGGGCCAAATTGTCTGGGGCATTTGAAGGGGTTCCAGGAGGCAGTGAGAAGCAGCATCACTTTTCCCCGCTGGCACCTTTGCTGTGGCAGCAAAAGCTGGACGTTTGTCTTTTTTGCTCCAAACAGCGCCGAAAGTGAAAAAAGGTGCTTTTGAGGATAGAGTGCGCAGGAAAGCAGAGAGGGCCAAATTGTCTGGGGCATTTGAAGGGGTTCCAGGAGGCAGTGAGGACCAGCATCACTTTTCCCCGCTGGCACCTTTGCTGTGGCAGCAAAAGCTGGACGTTTGTCTTTTTTGCTCCAAACAGCGCCGAAAGTGAAAAAAGGTGCTTTTGAGGATAGAGTGCGCAGGAAAGCAGAGAGGGCCAAATTGTCTGGGGCATTTAAAGGGGTTCCAGGAGGCAGTGAGGACCAGCATCACTTTTCCCCGCTGGCACCTTTGCTGTGGCAGCAAAAGCTGGACGTTTGTCTTTTTTGCTCCAAACAGCGCCGAAAGTGAAAAAAGGTGCTTTTGAGGATAGAGTGCGCAGGAAAGCAGAGAGGGCCAAATTGTCTGGGGCATTTGAAGGGGTTCCAGGAGGCAGTGAGAAGCAGCATCACTTTTCCCCGCTGGCACCTTTGCTGTGGCAGCAAAAGCTGGACGTTTGTCTTTTTTGCTCCAAACAGCGCCGAAAGTGAAAAAAGGTGCTTTTGAGGATAGACTTTTCAGGAAAGCAGAGAGGGCCAAATTGTCTGGGGCATTTGAAGGGGTTCCAGGAGGCAGTGAGAAGCAGCATCACTTTTCCCCGCTGGCACCTTTGCTGTGGCAGCAAAAGCTGGACGTTTGTCTTTTTTGCTCCAAACAGCGCCGAAAGTGAAAAAAGGTGCTTTTGAGGATAGCGTGCGCAGGAAAGCAGAGAGGGCCAAATTGTCTGGGGCATTTGAAGGGGTTCCAGGAGGCAGTGAGAAGCAGCATCACTTTTCCCCGCTGGCACCTTTGCTGTGGCAGCAAAAGCTGGACGTTTGTCTTTTTTGCTCCAAACAGCGCCGAAAGTGAAAAAAGGTGCTTTTGAGGATAGAGTGCGCAGGAAAGCAGAGAGGGCCAAATTGTCTGGGGCATTTGAAGGGGTTCCAGGAGGCAGTGAGAAGCAGCATCACTTTTCCCCGCTGGCACCTTTGCTGTGGCAGCAAAAGCTGGACGTTTGTCTTTTTTGCTCCAAACAGCGCCGAAAGTGAAAAAAGGTGCTTTTGAGGATAGCGTGCGCAGGAAAGCAGAGAGGGCTAAATTGTCTGGGGCATTTGAAGGGGTTCCAGGAGGCAGTGAGAAGCAGCATCACTTTTCCCCGCTGGCACCTTTGCTGTGGCAGCAAAAGCTGGACGTTTGTCTTTTTTGCTCCAAACAGCGCCGAAAGTGAAAAAAGGTGCTTTTGAGGATAGAGTGCGCAGGAAAGCAGAGAGGGCCAAATTGTCTGGGGCATTTGAAGGGGTTCCAGGAGGCAGTGAGAAGCAGCATCACTTTTCCCCGCTGGCACCTTTGCTGTGGCAGCAAAAGCTGGACGTTTGTCTTTTTTGCTCCAAACAGCGCCGAAAGTGAAAAAAGGTGCTTTTGAGGATAGCGTGCGCAGGAAAGCAGAGAGGGCCAAATTGTCTGGGGCATTTGAAGGGGTTCCAGGAGGCAGTGAGAAGCAGCATCACTTTTCCCCGCTGGCACCTTTGCTGTGGCAGCAAAAGCTGGACGTTTGTCTTTTTTGCTCCAAACAGCGCTGAAAGTGAAAAAAGTTGCTTTTGAGGATAGCGTGCGCAGGAAAGCAGAGAGGGCTAAATTGTCTGGGGCATTTGAAGGGGTTCCAGGAGGCAGTGAGAAGCAGCATCACTTTTCCCCGCTGGCACCTTTGCTGTGGCAGCAAAAGCTGGACGTTTGTCTTTTTTGCTCCAAACAGCGCCGAAAGTGAAAAAAGGTGCTTTTGAGGATAGAGTGCGCAGGAAAGCAGAGAGGGCCAAATTGTCTGGGGCATTTGAAGGGGTTCCAGGAGGCAGTGAGAAGCAGCATCACTTTTCCCCGCTGGCACCTTTGCTGTGGCAGCAAAAGCTGGACGTTTGTCTTTTTTGCTCCAAACAGCGCCGAAAGTGAAAAAAGGTGCTTTTGAGGATAGCGTGCGCAGGAAAGCAGAGAGGGCCAAATTGTCTGGGGCATTTGAAGGGGTTCCAGGAGGCAGTGAGAAGCAGCATCACTTTTCCCCGCTGGCACCTTTGCTGTGGCAGCAAAAGCTGGACGTTTGTCTTTTTTGCTCCAAACAGCGCCGAAAGTGAAAAAAGGTGCTTTTGAGGATAGCGTGCGCAGGAAAGCAGAGAGGGCTAAATTGTCTGGGGCATTTGAAGGGGTTCCAGGAGGCAGTGAGAAGCAGCATCACTTTTCCCCGCTGGCACCTTTGCTGTGGCAGCAAAAGCTGGACGTTTGTCTTTTTTGCTCCAAACAGCGCCGAAAGTGAAAAAAGGTGCTTTTGAGGATAGAGTGCGCAGGAAAGCAGAGAGGGCCGAATTGTCTGGGGCATTTGAAGGGGTTCCAGGAGGCAGTGAGAAGCAGCATCACTTTTCCCCGCTGGCACCTTTGCTGTGGCAGCAAAAGCTGGACGTTTGTCTTTTTTGCTCCAAACAGCGCCGAAAGTGAAAAAAGGTGCATTTGAGGATAGCGTGCGCAGGAAAGCAGAGAGGGCCAAATTGTCTGGGGCATTTGAAGGGGTTCCAGGAGGCAGTGAGGACCAGCATCACTTTTCCCCGCTGGCACCTTTGCTGTGGCAGCAAAAGCTGGACGTTTGTCTTTTTTGCTCCAAACAGCGCCGAAAGTGAAAAAAGGTGCTTTTGAGGATAGCGTGCGCAGGAAAGCAGAGAGGGCCAAATTGTCTGGGGCATTTGAAGGGGTTCCAGGAGGCAGTGAGGACCAGCATCACTTTTCCCCGCTGGCACCTTTGCTGTGGCAGCAAAAGCTGGACGTTTGTCTTTTTTGCTCCAAACAGCACCGAAAGTGAAAAAAGGTGCTTTTGAGGATAGCGTGCGCAGGAAAGCAGAGAGGGCCAAATTGTCTGGGGCATTTGAAGGGGTTCCAGGAGGCAGTGAGGACCAGCATCACTTTTCCCCGCTGGCACCTTTGCTGTGGCAGCAAAAGCTGGACATTTGTCTTTTTTCCTCCGGAGGGCGCCGAAAGTGAAAAAAGGTGCTTTTGAGGATAGAGTGCGCAGGAAAGCAGAGAGGGCCAAATTGTCTGGGGCATTTGAAGGGGTTCCAGGAGGCAGTGAGGACCAGCATCACTTTTCCCCGCTGGCACCTTTGCTGTGGCAGCAAAAGCTGGACGTTTGTCTTCATTCCTCCGGAGGGCGCCGAAAATGAAAAAAGGTGCTTTTGAGGATAGCGTGCGCAGGAAAGCAGAGAGGACCAAATTGTCTGGGGCATTTGAAGGGGTTCCAGGAGGCAGTGAGGACCAGCATCACTTTTCCCCGCTGGCACCTTTGCTGTGGCAGCAAAAGCTGGACGTTTGTCTTTTTTGCTCCAAACAGCGCCGAAAGTGAAAAAAGGTGCATTTGAGGATAGCGTGCGCAGGAAAGCAGAGAGGGCCAAATTGTCTGGGGCATTTGAAGGGGTTTCCAGGAGGCAGTGAGAAGCAGCATCACTTTTCCCCGCTGGCACCTTTGCTGTGGCAGCAAAAGCTGGACGTTTGTCTTTTTGCTCCAAACAGCACCGAAATTGAAAAAGGTGCTTTTGAGGATAGCGTGCGCAGGAAAGCAGAGAGGGCCAAATTGTCTGGGGCATTTGAAGGGGTTCCAGGAGGCAGTGAGGACCAGCATCACTTTTCCCCGCTGGCACCTTTGCTGTGGCAGCAAAAGCTGGACGTTTGTCTTTTTTGCTCCAAACAGCGCCGAAAGTGAAAAAAGGTGCTTTTTGAGGATAGAGTGCGCAGGAAAGCAGAGAGGGCCAAATTGTCTGGGGCATTTGAAGGGGTTCCAGGAGGCAGTGAGGACCAGCATCACTTTTCCCCGCTGGCACCTTTGCTGTGGCAGCAAAAGCTGGACGTTTGTCTTCATTACTCCGGAGGGCGCCGAAAGTGAAAAAAGGTGCTTTTGAGGATAGCGTGCGCAGGAAAGCAGAGAGGGCCAAATTGTCTGGGGCATTTGAAGGGGTTCCAGGAGGCAGTGAGGACCAGCATCACTTTTCCCCGCTGGCACCTTTGCTGTGGCAGCAAAAGCTGGACGTTTGTCTTTTTTGCTCCAAACAGCGCCGAAAGTGAAAAAAAGGTGCTTTTGAGGATAGCGTGCGCAGGAAAGCAGAGAGGGCCAAATTGTCTGGGGCATTTGAAGGGGTTCCAGGAGGCAGTGAGAAGCAGCATCACTTTTCCCCGCTGGCACCTTTGCTGTGGCAGCAAAAGCTGGACGTTTGTCTTTTTTGCTCCAAACAGCGCCGAAAGTGAAAAAGGTGCTTTTGAGGATAGAGTGCGCAGGAAAGCAGAGAGGGCCAAATTGTCTGGGGCATTTGAAGGGGTTCCAGGAGGCAGTGAGGACCAGCATCACTTTTCCCCGCTGGCACCTTTGCTGTGGCAGCAAAAGCTGGACGTTTGTCTTTTTTGCTCCAAACAGCGCCGAAAGTGAAAAAAGGTGCTTTTGAGGATAGAGTGCGCAGGAAAGCAGAGAGGGCCAAATTGTCTGGGGCATTTGAAGGGTTCCAGGAGGCAGTGAGGACCAGCATCACTTTTCCCCGCTGGCACCTTTGCTGTGGCAGCAAAAGCTGGACGTTTGTCTTTTTTGCTCCAAACAGCGCCGAAAGTGAAAAAAGGTGCTTTTGAGGATAGAGTGCGCAGGAAAGCAGAGAGGGCCAAATTGTCTGGGGCATTTGAAGGGGTTCCAGGAGGCAGTGAGAAGCAGCATCACTTTTCCCCGCTGGCACCTTTGCTGTGGCAGCAAAAGCTGGACGTTTGTCTTTTTTTGCTCCAAACAGCGCCGAAAGTGAAAAAAGGTGCTTTTGAGGATAGAGTGCGCAGGAAAGCAGAGAGGGCCAAATTGTCTGGGGCATTTGAAGGGGTTCCAGGAGGCAGTGAGAAGCAGCATCACTTTTCCCGCTGGCACCTTTGCTGTGGCAGCAAAAGCTGGACGTTTGTCTTTTTTGCTCCAAACAGCGCCGAAAGTGAAAAAAGGTGCTTTTGAGGATAGAGTGCGCAGGAAAGCAGAGAGGGCCAAATTGTCTGGGGCATTTGAAGGGGTTCCAGGAGGCAGTGAGAAGCAGCATCACTTTTCCCCGCTGGCACCTTTGCTGTGGCAGCAAAAGCTGGACGTTTGTCTTTTTTGCTCCAAACAGCGCCGAAAGTGAAAAAAGGTGCATTTGAGGATAGCGTGCGCAGGAAAGCAGAGAGGGCCAAATTGTCTGGGGCATTTGAAGGGGTTCCAGGAGGCAGTGAGGACCAGCATCACTTTTCCCCGCTGGCACCTTTGCTGTGGCAGCAAAAGCTGGACGTTTGTCTTTTTTGCTCCAAACAGCGCCGAAAGTGAAAAAAGGTGCTTTTGAGGATAGCGTGCGCAGGAAAGCAGAGAGGGCCAAATTGTCTGGGGCATTTGAAGGGGTTCCAGGAGGCAGTGAGGACCAGCATCACTTTTCCCCGCTGGCACCTTTGCTGTGGCAGCAAAAGCTGTACGTTTGTCTTTTTTGCTCCAAACAGCACCGAAAGTGAAAAAGGTGCTTTTGAGGATAGCGTGGGCAGGAAAACAGAGAGGGCCAAATTGTCTGGGGCATTTGAAGGGGTTCCAGGAGGCAGTGAGGACCAGCATCACTTTTCCCCGCTGGCACCTTTGCTGTGGCAGCAAAGCTGGACGTTTGTCTTTTTTCCTCCGGAGGGCGCCGAAAGTGAAAAAAGGTGCTTTTGAGGATAGAGTGCACAGGAAAGCAGAGAGGGCCAAATTGTCTGGGGCATTTGAAGGGGTTCCAGGAGGCAGTGAGGACCAGCATCACTTTTCCCCCGCTGGCACCTTTGCTGTGGCAGCAAAAGCTGGACGTTTGTCTTTTTGCTCCAAACAGCGCCGAAAGTGAAAAAAGGTGCTTTTGAGGATAGACTTTTCAGGAAAGCAGAGAGGGCCAAATTGTCTGGGGCATTTGAAGGGGTTCCAGGAGGCAGTGAGAAGCAGCATCACTTTTCCCCGCTGGCACCTTTGCTGTGGCAGCAAAAGCTGGACGTTTGTCTTTTTTGCTCCAAACAGCGCCGAAAGTGAAAAAAGGTGCTTTTGAGGATAGCGTGCGCAGGAAAGCAGAGAGGGCCAAATTGTCTGGGGCATTTGAAGGGGTTCCAGGAGGCAGTGAGAAGCAGCATCACTTTTCCCCGCTGGCACCTTTGCTGTGGCAGCAAAAGCTGGACGTTTGTCTTTTTTGCTCCAAACAGCGCCGAAAGTGAAAAAAGGTGCTTTTGAGGATAGAGTGCGCAGGAAAGCAGAGAGGGCCAAATTGTCTGGGGCATTTGAAGGGGTTCCAGGAGGCAGTGAGAAGCAGCATCACTTTTCCCCGCTGGCACCTTTGCTGTGGCAGCAAAAGCTGGACGTTTGTCTTTTTTGCTCCAAACAGCGCCGAAAGTGAAAAAAGGTGCATTTGAGGATAGCGTGCGCAGGAAAGCAGAGAGGGCCAAATTGTCTGGGGCATTTGAAGGGGTTCCAGGAGGCAGTGAGGACCAGCATCACTTTTCCCCGCTGGCACCTTTGCTGTGGCAGCAAAAGCTGGACGTTTGTCTTTTTTGCTCCAAACAGCGCCGAAAGTGAAAAAAGGTGCTTTTGAGGATAGCGTGCGCAGGAAAGCAGAGAGGGCCAAATTGTCTGGGGCATTTGAAGGGGTTCCAGGAGGCAGTGAGGACCAGCATCACTTTTCCCCGCTGGCACCTTTGCTGTGGCAGCAAAAGCTGGACGTTTGTCTTTTTTGCTCCAAACAGCACCGAAAGTGAAAAAAGGTGCTTTTGAGGATAGCGTGCGCAGGAAAGCAGAGAGGGCCAAATTGTCTGGGGCATTTGAAGGGGTTCCAGGAGGCAGTGAGGACCAGCATCACTTTTCCCCGCTGGCACCTTTGCTGTGGCAGCAAAAGCTGGACATTTGTCTTTTTTCCTCCGGAGGGCGCCGAAAGTGAAAAAAGGTGCTTTTGAGGATAGAGTGCGCAGGAAAGCAGAGAGGGCCAAATTGTCTGGGGCATTTGAAGGGGTTCCAGGAGGCAGTGAGGACCAGCATCACTTTTCCCCGCTGGCACCTTTGCTGTGGCAGCAAAAGCTGGACGTTTGTCTTCATTCCTCCGGAGGGCGCCGAAAGTGAAAAAAGGTGCTTTTGAGGATAGCGTGCGCAGGAAAGCAGAGAGGGCCAAATTGTCTGGGGCATTTGAAGGGGTTCCAGGAGGCAGTGAGGACCAGCATCACTTTTCCCCGCTGGCACCTTTGCTGTGGCAGCAAAAGCTGGACGTTTGTCTTTTTTGCTCCAAACAGCGCCGAAAGTGAAAAAAGGTGCATTTGAGGATAGCGTGCGCAGGAAAGCAGAGAGGGCCAAATTGTCTGGGGCATTTGAAGGGGTTCCAGGAGGCAGTGAGAAGCAGCATCACTTTTCCCGCTGGCACCTTTGCTGTGGCAGCAAAAGCTGGACGTTTGTCTTTTTTGCTCCAAACAGCACCGAAAGTGAAAAAAGGTGCTTTTGAGGATAGCGTGCGCAGGAAAACAGAGAGGGCCAAATTGTCTGGGGCATTTGAAGGGGTTCCAGGAGGCAGTGAGGACCAGCATCACTTTTCCCCGCTGGCACCTTTGCTGTGGCAGCAAAAGCTGGACGTTTGTCTTTTTTGCTCCAAACAGCGCCGAAAGTGAAAAAAGGTGCTTTTGAGGATAGCGTGCGCAGGAAAGCAGAGAGGGCCAAATTGTCTGGGGCATTTGAAGGGGTTCCAGGAGGCAGTGAGGACCAGCATCACTTTTCCCCGCTGGCACCTTTGCTGTGGCAGCAAAAGCTGGACGTTTGTCTTTTTTGCTCCAAACAGCACCGAAAGTGAAAAAAGGTGCTTTTGAGGATAGCGTGCGCAGGAAAGCAGAGAGGGCCAAATTGTCTGGGGCATTTGAAGGGGTTCCAGGAGGCAGTGAGGACCAGCATCACTTTTCCCCGCTGGCACCTTTGCTGTGGCAGCAAAAGCTGGACATTTGTCTTTTTTCCTCCGGAGGGCGCCGAAAGTGAAAAAAGGTGCTTTTGAGGATAGAGTGCGCAGGAAAGCAGAGAGGGCCAAATTGTCTGGGGCATTTGAAGGGGTTCCAGGAGGCAGTGAGGACCAGCATCACTTTTCCCCGCTGGCACCTTTGCTGTGGCAGCAAAAGCTGGACGTTTGTCTTCATTCCTCCGGAGGGCGCCGAAAGTGAAAAAAGGTGCTTTTGAGGATAGCGTGCGCAGGGAAAGCAGAGAGGGCCAAATTGTCTGGGGCATTTGAAGGGGTTCCAGGAGGCAGTGAGGACCAGCATCACTTTTCCCCGCTGGCACCTTTGCTGTGGCAGCAAAAGCTGGACGTTTGTCTTTTTTGCTCCAAACAGCGCCGAAAGTGAAAAAAAGGTGCATTTGAGGATAGCGTGCGCAGGAAAGCAGAGAGGGCCAAATTGTCTGGGGCATTTGAAGGGGTTCCAGGAGGCAGTGAGAAGCAGCATCACTTTTCCCCGCTGGCACCTTTGCTGTGGCAGCAAAAGCTGGACGTTTGTCTTTTTTGCTCCAAACAGCACCGAAAGTGAAAAAAGGTGCTTTTGAGGATAGCGTGCGCAGGAAACAGAGAGGGCCAAATTGTCTGGGGCATTTGAAGGGGTTCCAGGAGGCAGTGAGGACCAGCATCACTTTTCCCCGCTGGCACCTTTGCTGTGGCAGCAAAAGCTGGACGTTTGTCTTTTTTGCTCCAAACAGCGCCGAAAGTGAAAAAAGGTGCTTTTGAGGATAGAGTGCGCAGGAAAGCAGAGAGGGCCAAATTGTCTGGGGCATTTGAAGGGGTTCCAGGAGGCAGTGAGGACCAGCATCACTTTTCCCCGCTGGCACCTTTGCTGTGGCAGCAAAAGCTGGACGTTTGTCTTCATTCCTCCGGAGGGCGCCGAAAGTGAAAAAAGGTGCTTTTGAGGATAGCGTGCGCAGGAAAGCAGAGAGGGCCAAATTGTCTGGGGCATTTGAAGGGGTTCCAGGAGGCAGTGAGAAGCAGCATCACTTTTCCCCGCTGGCACCTTTGCTGTGGCAGCAAAAGCTGGACGTTTGTCTTTTTTGCTCCAAACAGCGCCGAAAGTGAAAAAAGGTGCTTTTGAGGATAGCGTGCGCAGGAAAGCAGAGAGGGCCAAATTGTCTGGGGCATTTGAAGGGGTTCCAGGAGGCAGTGAGAAGCAGCATCACTTTTCCCCGCTGGCACCTTTGCTGTGGCAGCAAAAGCTGGACGTTTGTCTTTTTTGCTCCAAACAGCGCCGAAAGTGAAAAAAGGTGCTTTTGAGGATAGAGTGCGCAGGAAAGCAGAGAGGGCCAAATTGTCTGGGGCATTTGAAGGGGTTCCAGGAGGCAGTGAGGACCAGCATCACTTTTCCCCGCTGGCACCTTTGCTGTGGCAGCAAAAGCTGGACGTTTGTCTTTTTTGCTCCAAACAGCGCCGAAAGTGAAAAAGGTGCTTTTGAGGATAGAGTGCGCAGGAAAGCAGAGAGGGCCAAATTGTCTGGGGCATTTGAAGGGGTTCCAGGAGGCAGTGAGGACCAGCATCACTTTTCCCCGCTGGCACCTTTGCTGTGGCAGCAAAAGCTGGACGTTTGTCTTTTTTGCTCCAAACAGCGCCGAAAGTGAAAAAAGGTGCTTTTGAGGATAGAGTGCGCAGGAAAGCAGAGAGGGCCAAATTGTCTGGGGCATTTGAAGGGGTTCCAGGAGGCAGTGAGAAGCAGCATCACTTTTCCCCGCTGGCACCTTTGCTGTGGCAGCAAAAGCTGGACGTTTGTCTTTTTTGCTCCAAACAGCGCCGAAAGTGAAAAAAGGTGCTTTTGAGGATAGACTTTTCAGGAAAGCAGAGAGGGCCAAATTGTCTGGGGCATTTGAAGGGGTTCCAGGAGGCAGTGAGAAGCAGCATCACTTTTCCCCGCTGGCACCTTTGCTGTGGCAGCAAAAGCTGGACGTTTGTCTTTTTTGCTCCAAACAGCGCCGAAAGTGAAAAAAGGTGCTTTTGAGGATAGAGTGCGCAGGAAAGCAGAGAGGGCCAAATTGTCTGGGGCATTTGAAGGGGTTCCAGGAGGCAGTGAGAAGCAGCATCACTTTTCCCCGCTGGCACCTTTGCTGTGGCAGCAAAAGCTGGACGTTTGTCTTTTTTGCTCCAAACAGCGCCGAAAGTGAAAAAAGGTGCATTTGAGGATAGCGTGCGCAGGAAAGCAGAGAGGGCCAAATTGTCTGGGGCATTTGAAGGGGTTCCAGGAGGCAGTGAGGACCAGCATCACTTTTCCCCGCTGGCACCTTTGCTGTGGCAGCAAAAGCTGGACGTTTGTCTTTTTTGCTCCAAACAGCGCCGAAAGTGAAAAAAGGTGCTTTTGAGGATAGCGTGCGCAGGAAAGCAGAGAGGGCCAAATTGTCTGGGGCATTTGAAGGGGTTCCAGGAGGCAGTGAGGACCAGCATCACTTTTCCCCGCTGGCACCTTTGCTGTGGCAGCAAAAGCTGTACGTTTGTCTTTTTTGCTCCAAACAGCACCGAAAGTGAAAAAAGGTGCTTTTGAGGATAGCGTGGGCAGGAAAACAGAGAGGGCCAAATTGTCTGGGGCATTTGAAGGGGTTCCAGGAGGCAGTGAGGACCAGCATCACTTTTCCCCGCTGGCACCTTTGCTGTGGCAGCAAAAGCTGGACGTTTGTCTTTTTTTCCTCCGGAGGGCGCC
>NW_028126910.1:0-20347 GCF_965231255.1 Vanellus vanellus | reverse complement strand
GAAAGAGAGGGAAAGAGAGGGAAAGAGAGGGAAAGAGCGGGAAAGAGCGGGAAAGAGAGGGAAAGTGAGGGAAAGAGCGGGAAAGAGCGGGAAAGAGAGGGAAAGAGAGGGAAAGAGAGGGAAAGACAGGGAAAGTGCGGGAAAGAGAGGGAAAGAGCGGGAAAGAGCGGGAAAGAGCGGGAAAGAGAGGGAAAGAGAGGGAAAGAGAGGGAAAGAGCGGAAAAGAGCGGGAAAGAGAGGGAAAGAGAGGGAAAGAGCGGGAAAGAGAGGGAAAGAGCGGGAAAGAGAGGGAAAGAGCGGGAAAGAGCGGTAAAGATCGGGAAAGAAAGGGAAAGAGCGGAAAAGAGAGGGAAAGAGCGGGAAAGAGCGGGAAAGAGAGGGAAAGAGAGGGAAAGAGAGGGAAAGAGCGGAAAAGAGAGGGAAAGAGAGGGAAAGAGTGGGAAAGAGCGGAAAAGAGAGGGAAAGAGCGGGAAAGAGCGGGAAACAGCGGGAAAGAGCTGAAAAGAGCGGGAAGAGGGAAAGAGAGGGAAAGAGAGGGAAAGAGCGGGAAAGAGAGTGAAAGAGAGGGAAAGAGCGGGAAAGAAAGGGAAAGAGAGGGAAAGAGAGGGAAAGAGCGGGAAAGAGAGGGAAAGAGCGGGAAAGAGAGGGAAAGAGCGGGAAAGAGAGGGAAAGAGAGGGAAAGAGCGGGAAAGAGAGGGAAAGAGCAGGAAAGAGCGGGAAAGAGAGGGAAAGAGAGGGAAAGAGAGGGAAAGAGAGGGAAAGAGAGGGAAAGAGCGGAAAAGAGAGGGAAAGAGAGGGAAAGAGTGGGAAAGAGAGGGAAAGAGCGGGAAAGAGCGGGAAAGAGCGAGAAACAGCGGGAAAGAGCGGGAAAGAGAGGGAAAGAGAGGGAAAGAGAGGGAAAGAGAGGGAAAGAGGCGGGAAAGAGCGGGAAAAAGCGGGAAAGAGCGGGAAAGAGAGGGAAAGAGCGGAAAAGAGAGGGAAAGAGCGGGAAAGAGAGGGAAAGAGAGGGAAAGAGAGGGAAAGAGAGGGAAAGAGCGGGAAACAGCGGGAAAGAGCGGGAAAGAGAGGGAAAGAGAGGGAAAGAGAGGGAAAGAGCGGGAAAGAGAGGGAAAGAGCGGGAAAGAGCGGGAAGGAGCGGGAAAGAGAGGGAAAGAGAGGGAAAGAGCGGGAAAGAGCGGGAAAGTGCGGGAAAGAGCGGGAAAGAGAGGGAAAGAGAGGGAAAGAGCGGGAAAGAGCGGGAAAGAGAGGGAAAGTGAGGGAAAGAGCGGGAAAGAGCGGGAAAGAGAGGGAAAGAGAGGGAAAGAGAGGGAAAGAGCGGGAAAGAGCGGGAAAGAGAGGGAAAGAGAGGGAAAGAGAGGGAAAGAGCGGAAAAGAGAGGGAAAGAGAGGGAAAGAGTGGGAAAGAGCGGAAAAGAGAGGGAAAGAGCGGGAAAGAGCGGGAAACAGCGGGAAAGAGCGGAAAAGAGCGGGAAAGAGAGGGAAAGAGAGGGAAAGAGAGGGAAAGAGCGGGAAAGAGAGGGAAAGAGCGGGAAAGAGCGGGAAAGAGCGGGAAAGAGAGGGAAAGAGAGGGAAAGAGCGGGAAAGAGCGGGAAAGTGCGGGAAAGAGCGGGAAAGAGCGGGAAGGAGAGGGAAAGAGCGGGAAAGAGCGGGAAAGAGAGGGAAAGTGAGGGAAAGAGCGGGAAAGAGCGGGAAAGAGAGGGAAAGAGAGGGAAAGAGAGGGAAAGACAGGGAAAGTGCGGGAAAGAGAGGGAAAGAGAGGGAAAGAGCGGGGAAGAGCGGGAAAGAGAGGGAAAGAGCGGAAAAGAGAGGGAAAGAGCGGGAAAGAGAGGGAAAGAGAGGGAAAGAGCGGAAAAGAGAGGGAAAGAGAGTGAAAGAGAGGGAAAGAGCGGGAAAGAAAGGGAAAGAGAGGGAAAGAGAGGGAAAGAGCGGGAAAGAGAGGGAAAGAGCGGGAAAGAGAGGGAAAGAGCGGGAAAGAGAGGGAAAGAGCGGGAAAGAGAGGGAAAGAGAGGGAAAGAGCGGGAAAGAGAGGGAAAGAGCAGGAAAGAGCGGGAAAGAGAGGGAAAGAGAGGGAAAGAGAGGGAAAGAGAGGGAAAGAGAGGGAAAGAGAGGGAAAGAGCGGAAAAGAGAGGGAAAGAGAGGGAAAGAGTGGGAAAGAGAGGGAAAGAGCGGGAAAAAGCGGGAAAGAGCGAAAACAGCGGGAAAGAGCGGGAAAGAGAGGGAAAGAGAGGGAAAGAGAGGGAAAGAGAGGGAAAGAGAGGGAAAGAGCGGGAAAGAGCGGGAAAAAGCGGGAAAGAGCGGGAAAGAGAGGGAAAGAGCGGGAAAGAGCGGGAAAGAGAGGGAAAGAGCGGGAAAGAGCGGGAAAGAGCGGGAAAGAGAGGTAAAGAGAGGGAAAGAAAGGGAAAGAGCGGGAAAGAGAGGGAAAGAGCGGGAAAGAGCAGGAAAGAGCGGGAAATAGAGGGAAAGAGAGGGAAAGAGCGGGAAAGAGCGGGAAAGTGCGGGAAAGAGCGGGAAAGAGAGGGAAAGAGAGGGAAAGAGCGGGAAAGAGCGGGAAGAGAGGGAAAGTGAAGGAAAGAGCGGGAAAGAGCGGGAAAGAGAGGGAAAGAGAGGGAAAGAGAGGGAAAGACAGGGAAAGTGCGGGAAAGAGAGGGAAAGAGCGGGAAAGAGCGGGAAAGAGCGGGAAAGAGAGGGAAAGAGAGGGAAAGAAAGGGAAAGAGCGGAAAAGAGCGGGAAAGAGAGGGAAAGAGAGGGAAAGAGCGGGAAAGAGAGGGAAAGAGCGGGAAAGAGAGGGAAAGAGCGGGAAAGAGCGGTAAAGATCGGGAAAGAAAGGGAAAGAGCGGAAAAGAGAGGGAAAGAGCGGGAAAGAGCGGGAAAGAGAGGGAAAGAGAGGGAAAGAGCGGAAAAGAGAGGGAAAGAGAGGGAAAGAGTGGGAAAGAGCGGAAAAGAGAGGGAAAGAGCGGGAAAGAGCGGGAAACAGCGGGAAAGAGCTGAAAAGAGCGGGAAAGAGAGGGAAAGAGAGGGAAAGAGAGGGAAAGAGCGGGAAAGAGAGGGAAAGAGCGGGAAAGAGCGGGAAAGAGAGGGAAAGAGAGGGAAAGAGCGGGAAAGAGCGGGAAAGTGCGGGAAAGAGCGGGAAAGAGAGGGAAAGAGAGGGAAAGAGCGGGAAAGAGCGGGAAAGAGAGGAAAGTGAGGGAAAGAGCGGGAAAGAGCGGGAAAGAGAGGGAAAGAGAGGGAAAGACAGGGAAAGTGCGGGAAAGAGAGGGAAAGAGAGGGAAAGAGCGGGGAAGAGCGGGAAAGAGAGGGAAAGAGCGCAAAAGAGAGGGAAAGAGCGGGAAAGAGAGGGAAAGAGAGGGAAAGAGCGGAAAAGAGAGGGAAAGAGAGTGAAAGAGAGGGAAAGAGCGGGAAAGAAAGGGAAAGAGAGGGAAAGAGAGGGAAAGAGCGGGAAAGAGAGGGAAAGAGCGGGAAAGAGAGGGAAAGAGAGGGAAAGAGCAGGAAAGAGCGGGAAAGAGAGGGAAAGAGAGGGAAAGAGAGGGAAAGAGCGGGAAAGAGCGGGAAAGAGAGGGAAAGTGAGGGAAAGAGCGGGAAAGAGCGGGAAAGAGAGGGAAAGAGAGGGAAAGAGAGGGAAAGACAGGGAAAGTGCGGGAAAGAGAGGGAAAGAGCGGGAAAGAGCGGGAAAGAGCGGGAAAGAGAGGGAAAGAGAGGGAAAGAGAGGGAAAGAGCGGAAAAGAGCGGGAAAGAGAGGGAAAGAGAGGGAAAGAGCGGGAAAGAGAGGGAAAGAGCGGGAAAGAGAGGGAAAGAGCGGGAAAGAGCGGTAAAGATCGGGAAAGAAAGGGAAAGAGCGGAAAAGAGAGGGAAAGAGCGGGAAAGAGCGGGAAAGAGAGGGAAAGAGAGGGAAAGAGAGGGAAAGAGCGGAAAAGAGAGGGAAAGAGAGGGAAAGAGTGGGAAAGAGCGGAAAAGAGAGGGAAAGAGCGGGAAAGAGCGGGAAACAGCGGGAAAGAGCTGAAAAGAGCGGGAAAGAGAGGGAAAGAGAGGGAAAGAGAGGGAAAGAGCGGGAAAGAGAGGGAAAGAGCGGGAAAGAGCGGGAAAGAGAGGGAAAGAGAGGGAAAGAGCGGGAAAGAGCGGGAAAGTGCGGGAAAGAGCGGGAAAGAGAGGGAAAGAGAGGGAAAGAGCGGGAAAGAGCGGGAAAGAGAGGGAAAGTGAGGGAAAGAGCGGGAAAGAGCGGGAAAGAGAGGAAAGAGAGGGAAAGAGAGGGAAAGACAGGGAAAGTGCGGGAAAGAGAGGGAAAGAGAGGGAAAGAGCGGGGAAGAGCTGGAAAGAGAGGGAAAGAGCGCAAAAGAGAGGGAAAGAGCGGGAAAGAGAGGGAAAGAGAGGGAAAGAGCGGAAAAGAGAGGGAAAGAGAGTGAAAGAGAGGGAAAGAGCGGGAAAGAAAGGGAAAGAGAGGGAAAGAGAGGGAAAGAGCGGGAAAGAGAGGGAAAGAGCGGGAAAGAGAGGGAAAGAGCGGGAAAGAGAGGGAAAGAGAGGGAAAGAGCGGGAAAGAGAGGGAAAGAGCAGGAAAGAGCGGGAAGAGAGGGAAAGAGAGGGAAAGAGAGGAAAGAGAGGGAAAGAGAGGGAAAGAGCGGAAAAGAGCGGGAAAGAGAGGGAAAGAGTGGGAAAGAGAGGGAAAGAGCGGGAAAGAGCGGGAAAGAGCGAGAAACAGCGGGAAAGAGCGGGAAAGAGAGGGAAAGAGAGGGAAAGAGAGGGAAAGAGAGGGAAAGAGCGGGAAAGAGCGGGAAAAAGCGGGAAAGAGCGGGAAAGAGAGGGAAAGAGCGGAAAAGAGAGGGAAAGAGCGGGAAAGAGAGGGAAAGAGAGGGAAAGAGAGGGAAAGAGAGGGAAAGAGCGGGAAACAGCGGGAAAGAGCGGGAAAGAGAGGGAAAGAGAGGGAAAGAGAGGGAAAGAGCGGGAAAGAGAGGGAAAGAGCGGGAAAGAGCGGGAAGGAGCGGGAAAGAGAGGGAAAGAGAGGGAAAGAGCGGGAAAGAGCGGGAAAGTGCGGGAAAGAGCGGGAAAGAGAGGGAAAGAGAGGGAAAGAGCGGGAAAGAGCGGGAAAGAGAGGGAAAGAGAGGGAAAGAGAGGGAAAGAGCGGGAAAGAGAGGGAAAGAGCGGGAAAGAGAGGAAAGAGAGGGAAAGAGCGGGGAAAGAGAGGGAAAGAGCGGGAAAAGAGAGGGAAAGAGAGGGGAAAGAGCGGGAAAGAGAGGGAAAGAGCAGGAAAGAGCGGGAAAGAGAGGGAAAGAGAGGGAAAGAGAGGGAAAGAGAGGGAAAGAGAGGGAAAGAGCGGAAAAGAGAGGGAAAGAGAGGGAAAGAGTGGGAAAGAGAGGGAAGAGCGGGAAAGAGCGGGAAAGAGCGAGAAACAGCGGGAAAGAGCGGGAAAGAGAGGGAAAGAGAGGGAAAGAGAGGGAAAGAGAGGGAAAGAGCGGAAAGAGCGGGAAAAGCGGGAAAGAGCGGGAAAGAGAGGGAAAGAGCGGAAAAGAGAGGGAAAGAGCGGGAAAGAGAGGAAAGAGAGGGAAAGAGAGGGAAAGAGAGGGAAAGAGCGGGAAACAGCGGGAAAGAGCGGGAAAGAGAGGAAAGAGAGGGAAAGAGAGGGAAAGAGCGGGAAAGAGAGGGAAAGAGCGGGAAAGAGCGGGAAGGAGCGGGAAAAGAGAGGGAAAGAGAGGGAAAGAGCGGGAAAGAGCGGGAAAGTGCGGGAAAGAGCGGGAAAGAGAGGGAAAGAGAGGGAAAGAGCGGGAAAGAGCGGGAAAGAGAGGGAAAGAGAGGGAAAGAGAGGGAAAGAGAGGGAAAGAGCGGGAAAGAGCGGGAAAGAGCGGGAAAGAGAGGGAAAGAGAGGGAAAGAGAGGGAAAGAGCGGGAAAGAGCGGGAAAGAGAGGGAAAGAGAGGGAAAGAGAGGGAAAGAGCGGAAAAGAGAGGGAAAGAGAGGGAAAGAGTGGGAAAGAGCGGAAAAGAGAGGGAAAGAGCGGGAAAGAGCGGGAAACAGCGGGAAAGAGCGGAAAAGAGCGGGAAAGAGAGGGAAAGAGAGGGAAAGAGAGGGAAAGAGCGGGAAAGAGAGGGAAAGAGCGGGAAAGAGCGGGAAAGAGCGGGAAAGAGAGGGAAAGAGAGGGAAAGAGCGGGAAAGAGCGGGAAAGTGCGGGAAAGAGCGGGAAAGAGCGGAAGGAGAGGGGAAAGAGCGGGAAAGAGCGGGAAAGAGAGGGAAAGTGAGGGAAAGAGCGGGAAAGAGCGGGAAAGAGAGGGAAAGAGAGGGAAAGAGAGGGAAAGACAGGGAAAGTGCGGGAAAGAGAGGGAAAGAGAGGGAAAGAGCGGGGAAGAGCGGAAAGAGAGGGAAAGAGAGGGAAAGAGCGGGAAGAGCGGGAACAGCGGGAAAGAGCGGAAAAGAGCGGGAAAGAGAGGGAAAGAGAGGGAAAGAGAGGGAAAGAGCGGGAAAGAGAGGGAAAGAGCGGGAAAGAGCGGGAAAGAGCGGGAAAGAGAGGGAAAGAGAGGGAAAGAGCGGGAAAGAGCGGGAAAGTGCGGGAAAGAGCGGGAAAGAGAGGGAAAGAGAGGGAAAGAGCGGGAAAGAGCGGGAAAGAGAGGGAAAGTGAGGGAAAGAGCGGGAAAGAGCGGGAAAGAGAGGGAAAGAGAGGGAAAGAGCGGGAAAGACAGGGAAAGTGCGGGAAAGAGAGGGAAAGAGCGGGAAAGAGCGGGAAAGAGCGGGAAAGAGCGGGAAAGAGAGGGAAAGAGAGGGAAAGAGAGGGAAAGAGAGGGAAAGAGAGGGAAAGAGCGGGAAAGAAAGGGAAAGAGCGGGAAAGAGAGGGAAAGAGAGGGAAAGAGCGGGAAAGAGCGGGAAAGAGAGGGAAAGAGCGGGAAAAGAGAGAGGGAAAGAGCGGGAAAGAGAGGGAAAGAGAGGGAAAGAGCGGAAAAGAGAGGGAAAGAGAGTGAAAGAGAGGGAAAGAGCGGGAAAGAAAGGGAAAGAGAGGGAAAGAGAGGGAAAGAGCGGGAAAGAGAGGGAAAGAGCGGGAAAGAGAGGGAAAGAGCGGGAAAGAGAGGGAAAGAGAGGGAAAGAGCGGGAAAGAGAGGGAAAGAGCAGGAAAGAGCGGAAAAGAGAGGGAAAGAGAGGGAAAGAGAGGTAAAGAGAGGGAAAGAGAGGGAAAAAGCGGAAAAGAGAGGGAAAGAGAGGAAAGAGTGGGAAAGAGAGGGAAAGAGCGGGAAAGAGCGGGAAAGAGCGAGAACAGCGGGAAAGAGCGGGAAAGAGAGGGAAAGAGAGGGAAAGAGCGGGAAAGAGAGGGAAAAAGCGGGAAAGAGAGGGAAAGAGCGGAAAGAGAGGGAAAGAGCGGGAAAGAGCAGGAAAGAGAGGGAAAGAGAGGGAAAGAGAGGGAAAGAGAGGGAAAGAGCGGGAAAGAGCGGGAAAGAGAGGGAAAGAGCGGGAAAGAGAGGGAAAGAGAGGAAAGAGAGGGAAAGAGCGGGAAAGAGAGGGAAAAAGCGTGAAAGAGCGGGAAAGAGAGGGAAAGACAGGAAAAAGAGAGGGAAAGAGCGGGAAAGAGAGGGAAAGAGAGGGAAAGAGAGGGAAAGAGAGGGAAAGAGAGGGAAAGAGCGGAAAGAGAGGGAAAGAGAGGGAAAGAGCGGGAAAGAGAGGGAAAGAGAGGGAAGAGCGGAAAAGAGAGGGAAAGAGAGTGAAAGAGAGGGAAAGAGCGGGAAAGAGAGGGAAAGAGAGGGAAAGAGCGGGAAAGAGCGGGAAAGAGAGGGAAAGAGCGGAAAAGAGAGGGAAAGAGCAGGAAAGAGAGGGAAAGAGCGGGAAGAGCGGGAAAGAGCGGGAAAGACCGGGAAAAGCGTGAAAGAGAGGGAAAGAGAGGGAAAGAGCGGGAAAGAGCGGGAAAGAGAGGGAAAGAGAGGGAAAGAGCGGGAAAGAGCGGGAAAGAGAGGGAAAGAGAGGGAAAGAGCGGGAAAGAGAGGGAAAGAAAGGGAAAGAGCGGGAAAGAGAGGGAAAGAGCGGGAAAGAGCGGGAAAGAGCGGGAAAGAGCGGGAAAGAGAGGGAAAGAGCGGGAAAGAGAGGGAAAGAGCGGGAAAGAGCGGGAAAGAGCGGGAGAGAGCGGGAAAGAGAGGGAAAGAGCGGGAAAGAGCGGGAAAGAGAGGGAAAAGCGGGAAGAGAGGGAAAGAGCGGAAGAGAGGGAAAGAGAGGGAAAGAGAGGAAAGAGCGGGAAAGAGAGGGAAAAGAGCGGGAAAGAGCGGGAAAGAGCGGGAAAGAGAGGGAAAGAGAGGGAAAGAGAGGGAAAGAGCGGGAAAGAGCGGGAAAGAGAGGGAAAGAGCGGGAAAGAGAGAGAAAGAGAGGGAAAGAGAGGGAAAGAGCGGGAAAGAGCGGGAAAGAGCGGGAAAGAGCGGGAAAGAGCGGGAAGAGAGGGAAAAAGAGGGAAAGAGCGGGAAAGAGCGGGAAAGAGAGGGAAAGAGCGGGAAAGAGAGAGAAAGAGAGGGAAAGAGAGGGAAAGAGCGGGAAAGAGCGGGAAAGAGCGGGAAAGAGAGGGAAAGAGCGGAAAAGAGAGGGAAAGAGAGGGAAAGAGAGGGAAAGAGAGGGAAAGAGAGGGAAAGAGCGGAAAAGAGAGGGAAAGAGAGGGAAAGAGAGGGAAAGAGCGGGAAAGAAAGGGAAAGAGAGGGAGAGGGAAAGAGCGGGAAAGAGAGGGAAAAAGCGGGAAAGAGAGGGAAAGAGCGGGAAAGAGCGGGAAAGAGAGGGAAAGTGAGGGAAAGAGCGGGAAAGAGCGGGAAAGAGAGGGAAAGAGAGGGAAAGAGAGGGAAAGACAGGGAAAGTGCGGGAAAGAGAGGGAAAGAGCGGGAAAGAGCGGGAAAGAGCGGGAAAGAGCGGGAAAGAGAGGGAAAGAGAGGGAAAGAGAGGGAAAGAGAGGGAAAGAGAGGGAAAGAGCGGGAAAGAGAGGGAAGAGCGGAAAAGAGAGGGAAAGAGCGGGAAAGAGAGGGAAAGAGAGGGAAAGAGCGGAAAAGAGAGGGAAAGAGAGTGAAAGAGAGGGAAAGAGCGGGAAAGAAAGGGAAAGAGAGGGAAAGAGAGGGAAAGAGCGGGAAAGAGAGGGAAAGAGCGGGAAAGAGAGGGAAAGAGCGGGAAAGAGAGGGAAAGAGAGGGAAAGAGCGGGAAAGAGAGGGAAAGAGCAGGAAAGAGCGGGAAAGAGAGGGAAAGAGAGGGGAAAGAGAGGGAAAGAGAGGAAAAGAGAGGGAAAGAGCGGAAAGAGAGGGAAAGAGAGGGAAAGAGTGGGAAAGATCGGGAAAGAGCGGGAAAGAGCGGGAAAGAGCGAGAAACAGCGGGAAAGAGCGGGAAAGAGAGGGAAAGAGAGGGAAAGAGAGGGAAAGAGAGGGAAAGAGCGGGAAAAAGCGGGAAAGAGCGGGAAAGAGAGGGAAAGAGCGGAAAAGAGAGGGAAAGAGCGGGAAAGAGAGGGAAAGAGAGGGAAAGAGAGGGAAAGAGAGGGAAAGAGCGGAAAAGAGAGGGAAAGAGAGGGAAAGAGAGGGAAAGAGCGGGAAAGAAAGGGAAAGAGAGGGAAAGAGAGGGAAAGAGCGGGAAAGAGAGGGAAAGAGCGGGAAAGAGCGGGAAAGAGAGGGAAAGAGAGGGAAAGAGCGGGAAAGAGCGGGAAAGAGAGGGAAAGAGAGGGAAAGAGAGGGAAAGACAGGGAAAGTGCGGGAAAGAGAGGGAAAGAGCGGGAAAGAGCGGGAAAGAGAGGGAAAGAGCGGGAAAGAGAGGGAAAGAGAGGGAAAGAGAGGGAAAGAGAGGGAAAGAGAGGGAAAGAGAGGGAAAGAGCGGGAAAGAGCGGGAAAGAGAGGGAAAGAGCGGAAAAGAGAGGGAAAGAGCGGGAAAGAGAGGGAAAGAGAGGGAAAGAGCGGAAAAGAGAGGGAAAGAGAGTGAAAGAGAGGGAAAGAGCGGGAAAGAAAGGGAAAGAGAGGGAAAGAGAGGGAAAGAGCGGGAAAGAGAGGGAAAGAGCGGGAAAGAGAGGGAAAGGGAAAGAGAGGGAAAGAGAGGGAAAGAGCGGAAAAGAGAGGGAAAGAGAGGGAAAGAGTGGGAAAGAGAGGGAAAGAGCGGGAAAGAGCGGGAAAGAGCGAGAAACAGCGGGAAAGAGCGGGAAAGAGAGGGAAAGAGAGGGAAAGAGAGGGAAAGAGAGGGAAAGAGCGGGAAAGAGCGGGAAAAAGCGGGAAAGAGCGGGAAAGAGAGGGAAAGAGCGGAAAAGAGAGGGAAAGAGCGGGAAAGAGCGGGAAAGAGAGGGAAAGAGAGGGAAAGAGAGGGAAAGAGAGGGAAAGAGCGGAAAAGAGAGGGAAAGAGAGTGAAAGAGAGGGAAAGAGCGGGAAAGAGAGGGAAAGAGAGGGAAAGAGCGGGAAAGAGCGGGAAAGAGAGGGAAAGAGCGGAAAAGAGAGGGAAAGAGCAGGAAAGAGAGGGAAAGAGCGGGAAAGAGCGGGAAAGAGCGGGAAAGACCGGGAAAGAGAGGGAAAGAGAGGGAAAGAGAGGGAAAGAGCGGGAAAGAGCGGGAAAGAGAGGGAAAGAGAGGGAAAGAGAGGGAAAGAGCGGGAAAGAGCGGGAAAGAGAGGGAAAGAGAGGGAAAGAGCGGGAAAGAGAGGGAAAGAAAGGGAAAGAGCGGGAAAGAGAGGGAAAGAGCGGGAAAGAGCGGGAAAGAGCGGGAAAGAGCGGGAAAGAGAGGAAAGAGCGGGAAAGAGAGGGAAAGAGCGGGAAAGAGCGGGAAAGAGCGGGAGAGAGCGGGAAAGAGAGGGAAAGAGCGGGAAAGAGAGGGAAAGAGAGGGAAAGAGAGGGAAAGAGAGGGAAAAAGCGGGAAAGAGAGGGAAAGAGCGGGAAAGAGAGGGAAAGAGAGGGAAAGAGAGGGAAAGAGCGGGAAAGAGAGGGAAAGAGCGGGAAAGAGCAGGAAAGAGCGGGAAAAAGAGGGAAAGAGAGGGAAAGAGAGGGAAAGAGCGGGAAAGAGCGGGAAAGAGAGGGAAAGAGCGGGAAAGAGAGGGAAAGAGAGGGAAAGAGAGGGAAAGAGCGGGAAAGAGCGGGAAAGAGCGGGAAAGAGAGGGAATGAGCGGAAAAGAGAGGGAAAGAGCGGGAAAGAGAGGGAAAGAGAGGGAAAGAGAGGGAAAGAGAGGGAAAGAGAGGGAAAGAGCGGAAAAGAGAGGGAAAGAGAGGGAAAGAGAGGGAAAGAGCGGGAAAGAAAGGGAAAGAGAGGGAGAGGGAAAGAGCGGGAAAGAGAGAGAAAAGCGGGAAAGAGAGGGAAAGAGCGGAAAAGAGAGGGAAAGAGCGGGAAAGAGCAGGAAAGACAGGGAAAGAGAGGGAAAGAGAGGGAAAGAAAGGGAAAGAGCGGGAAAGAGAGGGAAAGAGCGGGAAAGAGCGGGAAAGAGCGGGAAAGAGCGGGAAAGAGAGGGAAAGAGCGGGAAAGAGAGGGAAAGAGCGGGAAAGAGCGGGAAAGAGCGGGAGAGAGCGGGAAAGAGAGGGAAAGAGCGGGAAAGAGAGGGAAAGAGAGGGAAAGAGAGGGAAAGACAGGGAAAGTGCGGGAAAGAGAGGGAAAGAGCGGGAAAGAGCGGGAAAGAGCGGGAAAGAGCAGGAAAGACAGGGAAAGAGAGGGAAAGAGAGGGAAAGAAAGGGAAAGAGCGGGAAAGAGAGGGAAAGAAAGGGAAAGAGCGGGAAAGAGCGGGAAAGAGCGGGAAAGAGAGGGAAAGAGCGGGAAAGAGAGGGAAAGAGCGGGAAAGAGCGGGAAAGAGCGGGAGAGAGCGGGAAAGAGAGGGAAAGAGCGGGAAAGAGAGGGAAAGAGAGGGAAAGAGAGGGAAAGACAGGGAAAGTGCGGGAAAGAGAGGGAAAGAGCGGGAAAGAGCGGGAAAGAGAGGGAAAGAGCGGGAAAGAGCGGGAAAGAGCGGGAAAGAGCGGGAAAGAGAGGGAAAGAGCGGGAAAGAGAGGGAAAGAGCGGGAAAGAGCGGGAAAGAGCGGGAGAGAGCGGGAAAGAGAGGGAAAGAGCGGGAAAGAGAGGGAAAGAGAGGGAAAGAGAGGGAAAGACAGGGAAAGTGCGGGAAAGAGAGGGAAAGAGCGGGAAAGAGCGGGAAAGAGCGGGAAAGAGCGGGAAAGAGAGGGAAAGAGCGGGAAAGAGAGGGAAAGAGAGGGAAAGAGCGGAAAAGAGAGGGAAAGAGCGGGAAAGAGCAGGAAAGACAGGGAAAGAGAGGGAAAGAGAGGGAAAGAAAGGGAAAGAGCGGGAAAGAGAGGGAAAGAGCGGGAAAGAGCGGGAAAGAGCGGGAAAGAGCGGGAAAGAGAGGGAAAGAGCGGGAAAGAGAGGGAAAGAGAGGGAAAGAGAGGGAAAGAGAGGGAAAAAGCGGGAAAGAGAGGGAAAGAGCGGGAAAGAGAGGGAAAGAGAGGGAAAGAGAGGGAAAGACAGGGAAAGTGCGGGAAAGAGAGGGAAAGAGCGGGAAAGAGCGGGAAAGAGCGGGAAAGAGCGGGAAAGAGAGGGAAAGAGCGGGAAAGAGAGGGAAAGAGAGGGAAAGAGAGGGAAAGAGAGGGAAAGAGCGGGAAAGAGCGGGAAAGAGAGGGAAAGAGCGGGAAAGAGAGGGAAAGAGAGGGAAAGAGAGGGAAAGAGCGGAAAAGAGAGGGAAAGAGAGTGAAAGAGAGGGAAAGAGCGGGAAAGAGCGGGAAAGAGCGGGAAAGAGCGGGAAAGAGCGGGAGAGAGCGGGAAAGAGAGGGAAAGAGCGGGAAAGAGAGGGACAGAGAGGGAAAGAGAGGGAAAGACAGGGAAAGTGCGGGAAAGAGAGGGAAAGAGCGGGAAAGAGCGGGAAAGAGCGGGAAAGAGCGGGAAAGAGAGGGAAAGAGCGGGAAAGAGAGGGAAAGAGAGGGAAAGAGCGGAAAAGAGAGGGAAAGAGCGGGAAAGAGCAGGAAAGACAGGGAAAGAGAGGGAAAGAGAGGGAAAGAAAGGGAAAGAGCGGGAAAGAGAGGGAAAGAGCGGGAAAGAGCGGGAAAGAGCGGGAAAGAGCGGGAAAGAGAGGGAAAGAGCGGGAAAGAGAGGGAAAGAGAGGGAAAGAGAGGGAAAGAGAGGGAAAAAGCGGGAAAGAGAGGGAAAGAGCGGGAAAGAGAGGGAAAGAGAGGGAAAGAGAGGGAAAGACAGGGAAAGTGCGGGAAAGAGAGGGAAAGAGCGGGAAAGAGCGGGAAAGAGCGGGAAAGAGCGGGAAAGAGAGGGAAAGAGCGGGAAAGAGAGGGAAAGAGAGGGAAAGAGAGGGAAAGAGAGGGAAAGAGCGGGAAAGAGCGGGAAAGAGAGGGAAAGAGCGGGAAAGAGAGGGAAAGAGAGGCAAAGAGAGGGAAAGAGCGGAAAAGAGAGGGAAAGAGAGTGAAAGAGAGGGAAAGAGCGGGAAAGAAAGGGAAAGAGAGGGAAAGAGAGGGAAAGAGCGGGAAAGAGAGGGAAAGAGCGGGAAAGAGAGGGAAAGAGCGGGAAAGAGAGGGAAAGAGAGGGAAAGCGGGAAAGAGAGGGAAAGAGCAGGAAAGAGCGGGAAAGAGAGGGAAAGAGAGGGAAAGAGAGGGAAAGAGAGGGAAAGAGAGGGAAAGAGCGGAAAAGAGAGGGAAAGAGAGGGAAAGAGTGGGAAAAAGAGGGAGAGAGCGGGAAAGAGCGGGAAAGAGCGAGAAACAGCGGGAAAGAGCGGGAAAGATCGGGAAAGAGAGGGAAAGAGAGGGAAAGAGAGGGAAAGAGCGGGAAAGAGCGGGAAAGAGAGGGAAAGAGCGGAAAAGAGAGGGAAAGAGCGGGAAAGAGAGGGAAAGAGCGGGAAAGAGCGGGAAAGAGAGGGAAAGAGCGGGAAAGAGAGGGAAAGAGAGGGAAAGAGAGGGAAAGAGAGGGAAAGAGCGGGAAAGAGAGGGAAAGAGAGGGAAAGAGAGGGAAAGAGCGGGAAAGAGCGGGAAAAAGCGGGAAAGAGCGGGAAAGAGAGGGAAAGAGCGGAAAAGAGAGGGAAAGAGCGGGAAAGAGAGGGAAAGAGAGGGAAAGAGAGGGAAAGAGAGGGAAAGAGAGGGAAAGAGCGGAAAAGAGAGGGAAAGAGAGGGAAAGAGAGGGAAAGAGCGGGAAAGAAAGGGAAAGAGAGGGAAACAGAGGGAAAGAGCGGGAAAGAGAGGGAAAAAGCGGGAAAGAGAGGGAAAGAGCGGAAAAGAGAGGGAAAGAGCGGGAAAGAGCAGGAAAGAGAGGGAAAGAGAGGGAAAGAGCGGGAAAGAGAGGGAAAGAGAGGGAAAGAGCGGGAAAGAGAGGGAAAGAGAGGGAAAGAGCGGAAAAGAGAGGGAAAGAGCAGGAAAGAGAGGGAAAGAGCGGGAAAGAGAGGGAAAGAGCAGGGAAGAGCGGAAAAGAGAGGGAAAGAGAGGGAAAGAGAGGTAAAGAGAGGGAAAGAGAGGGAAAGAGCGGAAAAGAGAGGGAAAGAGAGGGAAAGAGTGGGAAAGAGAGGGAAAGAGCGGGAAAGAGCGGGAAAGAGCGAGAAACAGCGGGAAAGAGCGGGAAAGAGAGGGAAAGAGAGGGAAAGAGAGGGAAAGAGAGGGAAAGAGCGGGAAAGAGCGGGAAAGAGAGGGAAAGAGAGGGAAAGAGAGGGAAAGAGAGGGAAAGAGCGGATAAGAGAGGGAAAGAGCGGGAAAGAGAGGGAAAGAGCGGGAAAGAAAGGGAAAGAGAGGGAAAGAGATGGAAAGAGCGGGAAAGAGAGGGAAAAAGCGGGAAAGAGAGGGAAAGAGCGGAAAAGAGAGGGAAAGAGCGGGAAAGAGCAGGAAAGAGAGGGAAAGAGAGGGAAAGAGAGGGAAAGAGAGGGAAAGAGCGGGAAAGAGAGGGAAAGAGAGGGAAAGAGCGGGAAAGAGCGGGAAAGAGAGGGAAAGAGCGGGAAAGAGAGGGAAAGAGAGGGAAAGAGAGGGAAAGAGCGGGAAAGAGAGGGAAAAAGCGTGAAAGAGCGGGAAAGAGAGGGAAAGACCGGAAAAGAGAGGGAAAGAGCGGGAAAGAGAGGGAAAGAGAGGGGAAGAGAGGGAAAGAGAGGGAAAGAGAGGGAAAGAGCGGAAAAGAGAGGGAAAGAGAGGGAAAGAGCGGGAAAGAGAGGGAAAGAGAGGGAAAGAGCGGAAAAGAGAGGGAAAGAGAGTGAAAGAGAGGGAAAGAGAGGGAAAGAGAGGGAAAGAGAGGGAAAGAGCGGGAAAGAGCGGGAAAGAGAGGGAAAGAGCGGAAAAGAGAGGGAAAGAGCAGGAAAGAGAGGGAAAGAGCGGGAAAGAGCGGGAAAGAGCGGGAAAGACCGGGAAAAAGCGTGAAAGAGAGGGAAAGAGAGGGAAAGAGCGGGAAAGAGCGGGAAAGAGAGGGAAAGAGAGGGAAAGAGAGGGAAAGAGCGGGAAAGAGCGGGAAAGAGAGGGAAAGAGAGGGAAAGAGCGGGAAAGAGAGGGAAAGAAAGGGAAAGAGCGGGAAAGAGAGGGAAAGAGCGGGAAAGAGCGGGAAAGAGCGGGAAAGAGCGGGAAAGAGAGGGAAAGAGCGGGAAAGAGAGGGAAAGAGCGGGAAAGAGCGGGAAAGAGCGGGAGAGAGCGGGAAAGAGAGGGAAAGAGCGGGAAAGAGCGGGAAAGAGAGGGAAAAAGCGGGAAAGAGAGGGAAAGAGCGGGAAAGAGAGGGAAAGAGAGGGAAAGAGAGGGAAAGAGCGGGAAAGAGAGGGAAAGAGCGGGAAAGAGCGGGAAAGAGCGGGAAAGAGAGGGAAAGAGAGGGAAAGAGAGGGAAAGAGCGGGAAAGAGCGGGAAAGAGAGGGAAAGAGCGGGAAAGAGAGAGAAAGAGAGGGAAAGAGAGGGAAAGAGCGGGAAAGAGCGGGAAAGAGCGGGAAAGAGAGGGAAAGAGCGGAAAAGAGAGGGAAAGAGCGGGAAAGAGAGGGAAAGAGAGGGAAAGAGAGGGAAAGAGAGGGAAAGAGAGGAAAAGAGCGGAAAAGAGAGGGAAAGAGAGGGAAAGAGAGGGAAAGAGCGGGAAAGAAAGGGAAAGAGAGGGAGAGGGAAAGAGCGGGAAAGAGAGGGAAAAAGCGGGAAAGAGAGGGAAAGAGCGGGAAAGAGCGGGAAAGAGAGGGAAAGTGAGGGAAAGAGCGGGAAAGAGCGGGAAAGAGAGGGAAAGAGAGGGAAAGAGAGGGAAAGACAGGGAAAGTGCGGGAAAGAGAGGGAAAGAGCGGGAAAGAGCGGGAAAGAGCGGGAAAGAGAGGGAAAGATAGGGAAAGAGAGGGAAAGAGAGGGAAAGAGAGGGAAAGAGCGGGAAAGAGCGGGAAAGAGAGGGAAAGAGCGGAAAAGAGAGGGAAAGAGCGGGAAAGAGAGGGAAAGAGAGGGAAAGAGCGGAAAAGAGAGGGAAAGAGAGTGAAAGAGAGGGAAAGAGCGGGAAAGAAAGGGAAAGAGAGGGAAAGAGAGGGAAAGAGCGGGAAAGATAGGGAAAGAGCGGGAAAGAGAGGGAAAGAGCGGGAAAGAGAGGGAAAGAGAGGGAAAGAGCGGGAAAGAGAGGGAAAGAGCAGGAAAGAGCGGGAAAGAGAGGGAAAGAGAGGGAAAGAGAGGGAAAGAGAGGGAAAGAGAGGGAAAGAGCGGAAAAGAGAGGGAAAGAGAGGGAAAGAGTGGGAAAGAGAGGGAAAGAGCGGGAAAGAGCGGGAAAGAGCGAGAAACAGCGGGAAAGAGCGGGAAAGAGAGGGAAAGAGAGGGAAAGAGAAAGAAAGAGAGGGAAAGAGCGGGAAAAAGCGGGAAAGAGCGGGAAAGAGAGGGAAAGAGCGGAAAAGAGAGGGAAAGAGCGGGAAAGAGAGGGAAAGATAGGGAAAGAGAGGGAAAGAGAGGGAAAGAGCGGAAAAGAGAGGGAAAGAGAGGGAAAGAGAGGGAAAGAGCGGGAAAGAAAGGGAAAGAGAGGGAAAGAGCGGGAAAGAGCGGGAAAGAGAGGGAAAGAGAGGGAAAGAGAGGGAAAGAGCGGAAAAGAGAGGGAAAGAGAGGGAAAGAGTGGGAAAGAGCGGGAAAGAGAGGGAAAGAGAGGGAAAGAGCGGGAAAGAGCGGGAAAGTGCGGGAAAGAGCGGGAAAGAGAGGGAAAGAGAGGGAAAGAGCGGGAAAGAGCGGGAAAGAGAGGGAAAGTGAGGGAAAGAGCGGGAAAGAGCGGGAAAGAGAGGGAAAGAGAGGGAAAGAGAGGGAAAGACAGGGAAAGTGCGGGAAAGAGAGGGAAAGAGCGGGAAAGAGCGGGAAAGAGAGGGAAAGAGCGGGAAAGAGAGGGAAAGAGAGGGAAAGAGAGGGAAAGAGAGGGAAAGAGAGGGAAAGAGCGGGAAAGAGCGGGAAAGAGAGGGAAAGAGCGGAAAAGAGAGGGAAAGAGCGGGAAAGAGAGGGAAAGAGAGGGAAAGAGCGGAAAAGAGAGGGAAAGAGAGTGAAAGAGAGGGAAAGAGCGGGAAAGAAAGGGAAAGAGAGGGAAAGAGAGGGAAAGAGCGGGAAAGAGAGGGAAAGAGCGGGAAAGAGAGGGAAAGAGCGGGAAAGAGAGGGAATAAGAGGGAAAGAGCGGGAAAGAGAGGGAAAGAGCAGGAAAGAGCGGGAAAGAGAGGGAAAGAGAGGGAAAGAGAGGGAAAGAGAGGGAAAGAGAGGGAAAGAGCGGAAAAGAGAGGGAAAGAGAGGGAAAAAGTGGGAAAGAGAGGGAAAGAGCGGGAAAGAGCGGGAAAGAGCGAGAAACAGCTGGAAAGAGCGGGAAAGACCGGGAAAGAGAGGGAAAGAGAGGGAAAGAGAGGGAAAGAGCGGGAAAGAGCGGGAAAGAGAGGGAAAGAGAGGGAAAGAGCGGGAAAGAGCGGGAAAGAGAGGGAAAGAGAGGGAAAGAGAGGGAAAGAGCGGGAAAGAGCGGGAAAGAGAGGGAAAGAGAGGGAAAGAGCGGGAAAGAGAGGGAAAGAAAGGGAAAGAGCGGGAAAGAGAGGGAAAGAGCGGGAAAGAGCGGGAAAGAGCGGGAAAGAGCGGGAAAGAGAGGGAAAGAGCGGGAAAGAGAGGGAAAGAGCGGGAAAGAGCGGGAAAGAGCGGGAGAGAGCGGGAAAGAGAGGGAAAGAGCGGGAAAGAGCGAGAAAGAGAGGGAAAGAGAGGGAAAGAGAGGGAAAGAGAGGGAAAAAGCGGGAAAGAGAGGGAAAGAGCGGGAAAGAGAGGGAAAGAGAGGGAAAGAGAGGGAAAGAGCGGGAAAGAGAGGGAAAGAGCGGAAAAGAGCGGGAAAGAGCGGGAAAGAGAGGGAAAGAGAGGGAAAGAGAGGTAAAGAGCGGGAAAGAGCGGGAAAGAGAGGGAAAGAGCGGGAAAGAGAGGGAAAGAGAGGGAAAGAGAGGGAAAGAGCGGGAAAGAGCGGGAAAGAGCAGGAAAGAGCGGGAGAGAGCGGGAAAGAGAGGGAAAGAGCGGGAAAGAGCGGGAAAGAGAGGGAAAGAGAGGGAAAGAGAGGGAAAGAGAGGGAAAAAGCGGGAAAGAGAGGGAAAGAGCGGGAAAGAGAGGGAAAGAGAGGGAAAGAGAGGGAAAGAGCGGGAAAGAGAGGGAAAGAGCGGGAAAGAGCGGGAAAGAGCGGGAAAGAGAGGGAAAGAGAGGGAAAGAGAGGGAAAGAGCGGGAAAGAGAGGGAAAGAGCGGGAAAGAGAGGGAAAGAGAGGGAAAGAGCGGGAAAGAGCGGGAAAGAGCGGGAAAGAGAGGGAAAGAGCGGAAAAGAGAGGGAAAGAGCGGGAAAGAGAGGGAAAGAGAGGGAAAGAGAGGGAAAGAGCGGGAAAGAGCGGGAAAGAGAGGGAAAGAGAGGGAAAGAGCGGGAAAGAGCGGGAAAGAGAGGGAAAGAGCGGGAAAGAGAGGGAAAGAGAGGGAAAGAGAGGGAAAGAGCGGGAAAGAGAGGGAAAAAGCGTGAAAGAGCGGGAAAGAGAGGGAAAGACCGGAAAAGAGAGGGAAAGAGCGGGAAAGAGAGGGAAAGAGAGGGGAAGAGAGGGAAAGAGAGGGAAAGAGAGGGAAAGAGCGGAAAAGAGAGGGAAAGAGAGGGAAAGAGCGGGAAAGAGAGGGAAAGAGAGGGAAAGAGCGGAAAAGAGAGGGAAAGAGAGTGAAAGAGAGGGAAAGAGAGGGAAAGAGAGGGAAAGAGAGGGAAAGAGCGGGAAAGAGCGGGAAAGAGAGGGAAAGAGCGGAAAAGAGAGGGAAAGAGCAGGAAAGAGAAGGAAAGAGCGGGAAAGAGCGGGAAAGAGCGGGAAAGACCGGGAAAAAGCGTGAAAGAGAGGGAAAGAGAGGGAAAGAGCGGGAAAGAGCGGGAAAGAGAGGGAAAGAGAGGGAAAGAGAGGGAAAGAGCGGGAAAGAGCGGGAAAGAGAGGGAAAGAGAGGGAAAGAGCGGGAAAGAGAGGGAAAGAAAGGGAAAGAGCGGGAAAGAGAGGGAAAGAGCGGGAAAGAGCGGGAAAGAGCGGGAAAGAGCGGGAAAGAGAGGGAAAGAGCGGGAAAGAGAGGGAAAGAGCGGGAAAGAGCGGGAAAGAGCGGGAGAGAGCGGGAAAGAGAGGGAAAGAGCGGGAAAGAGCGGGAAAGAGAGGGAAAAAGCGGGAAAGAGAGGGAAAGAGCGGGAAAGAGAGGGAAAGAGAGGGAAAGAGAGGGAAAGAGCGGGAAAGAGAGGGAAAGAGCGGGAAAGAGCGGGAAAGAGCGGGAAAGAGAGGGAAAGAGAGGGAAAGAGAGGGAAAGAGCGGGAAAGAGCGGGAAAGAGAGGGAAAGAGCGGGAAAGAGAGAGAAAGAGAGGGAAAGAGAGGGAAAGAGCGGGAAAGAGCGGGAAAGAGCGGGAAAGAGAGGGAAAGAGCGGAAAGAGAGGGAAAGAGCGGAAAGAGAGGGAAAGAGAGGGAAAGAGAGGGAAAGAGAGGGAAAGAGAGGAAAAGAGCGGAAAAGAGAGGGAAAGAGAGGGAAAGAGAGGGAAAGAGCGGGAAAGAAAGGGAAAGAGAGGGAGAGGGAAAGAGCGGGAAAGAGAGGGAAAAGCGGGAAAGAGGGAAAGAGCGGGAAAGAGCGGGAAAGAGAGGGAAAGTGAGGGAAAGAGCGGGAAAGAGCGGGAAAGAGAGGGAAAGAGAGGGAAAGAGAGGGAAAGACAGGGAAAGTGCGGGAAAGAGAGGGAAAGAGCGGGAAAGAGCGGGAAAGAGCGGGAAAGAGAGGGAAAGATAGGGAAAGAGAGGGAAAGAGAGGGAAAGAGAGGGAAAGAGCGGGAAAGAGCGGGAAAGAGAGGGAAAGAGCGGAAAAGAGAGGGAAAGAGCGGGAAAGAGAGGGAAAGAGAGGGAAAGAGAGGGAAAGATAGGGAAAGAGAGGGAAAGAGAGGGAAAGAGAGGGAAAGAGCGGGAAAGAGCGGGAAAGAGAGGGAAAGAGCGGAAAAGAGAGGGAAAGAGCGGGAAAGAGAGTGAAAGAGAGGGAAAGAGAGGGAAAGAGCGGGAAAGAGCG